>NC_084630.1:43628882-43911382 GCF_033978795.1 Nerophis ophidion | reverse complement strand
GCTGCATGGCTAGCCACAGAGAACTGGACGATTTTATATGTTAAAAAGCAAAAAAAATAATACTACTTTTGTCTTCTCGTCTCTCATAAGGATTGTGAACGATAGGCAAAATTCCAACAAAAAAAAAGTGCAGTAATAACCAGAAAGCCTAGAATCTTGTTTACATTTGATCATTGCAGAAATGAATCAGTGTTGACTCAGTTTGATTTATTTAAACAAGAGCCTTCAGCATTCCTTCATCAATTCACGCGTGTTTGTTTTTTAGACAGGAGCTCTGGTATGGCACGCTTGAGGAAGAGACTGCCGAGTTATTGCAAGGTTCTTTGTACTGAGCACCAAATGCCTGCAGGGAGCACAGGCGGCCCCGGCCAAGTGAAATACTCAAACACATCCAACACGTGCTGAAATATGGCAAAGAGATAGAGCACCAGGCGGGAGAGATATCAATGTCTGCAAAGTTGTTTTTGTTTTTTAAAATTGTCACACAACTCTGACATCTTTGCTGATTCAAAAAGACGGCAAGTTCAGCAGAGTTGGACACGTTTATTTTCCCAAAGAGAGCAAGACAAGAGGAGACCGTCTCCTCTGTAAATACAAATATACAACAGCGGCGTTTGTACAGTGGGTTGATCAAAGATGGACTACCGATTATTTATCGATTCATTTTCTGCTGCGCTTTGCCTTGGTTTACGATAACGCTTCCGGTCCAGCCCATGCAGACCCAGCAGACATGCTTCAGAACCAAAAATAGTCCGTAAACCTTCAAATAAATGACAGGGCGCTTAATGAAAAACATTTTTTACAGCAAACTAATTCCCAGCCTTTTTCTTACATTAAGACAGGGGTCGGCAACTCAATATGTTGAAAAAGCCATATTGGACCAAAAATTTGTCTCGAGCTGCAAAAATTTAAAGGCCTTATGTACGTGTTATAATGAAGGCAACACTTTAAAGGCCTAATGAAAGCCACTACTAGCCACCACACAGTCTGATAGTTTATATAGCAATGATGAACTCTTAACATTGCAACACATGCAAATACGGTCAGTTTAGTTTAGTAAATTGCAATTTTAAATTTCCCGTGAAGTATCCTGTTGAAAACGTCACGGAATGATGACGCGTATGATAACGCGTGCACATGACGTCACCGGTTGTAGCGGACATGTTCTTCCAGCCCGATCTAAGCTATAAGTACTCAGCTTTAATCGCATAATTACACAGTATTCTGGACATCTGTGTTGCTGAATCTTTTGCAATTTGTTCAATTAATAATGGAGAAGTCAAAGAAGAAAGATGTAAGTGGGAAGCGGTGTATTGCAGCTGCGTTTAGCAACACAAACACAGCCGGTGTTTCCTTGTTTACATTCCCGAAGGTGAAGCTTTACTATGGAACGGAGCGGTCAAGCGAACATGGTTCCCGGCCACTTTTCAACCGGCAGGTTTCGGTGAGAAAATTGTGGTAATAAGTCGGCCCTTACCGTAGACATGAGCGGAGCTTGCGTCCTCCTGCAGCTGCGGACTCTCTTACCTCCTCCCCCCGGAGACATTGGCGGTCACCACCATATAATCTCACTAAAACACTAGTAACAAAATAAACAGATAAGGGATTTTCCAGAATTATCCTAGTAAATGTGTCTAATAACATCTGAATCGCTCCCACTGCCCTCGCCTTTTTTTTCTCTTTCTAGTCCTTCACTCTCACTATCCTCATCCATGAATCTTTCATCCTCGCCCCAAATTAATGGGGAAATTATCACTTTCTCGGTCCGAATCGCCCTCGCTGCTGGTGGCTATGATTATAAACAATGTGAGGATGTGAGTAGCTCTACAACCCGTGACGTTATGCGCACATCGTCTGCTACTTCCGGTACAGGCATGGCTTTTTTATGAGCGACCAAAAGTTGCGAACTTTATGTCGATGTTCTCTACTAAATCCTTTCAGCAAAAATATAGCAATATCGCGAAATGATCAAGTATGAGACATAGAATGGACCTGCTATTAAATAAGAAAATCTAATTTCAGTAGGCCTTTAAGTTAATGTCTCAGAGGGTGAGAAAACTCTTGGAAATTACTGGCTTAAAATGATTGAATTGTTTATTTAGGATCCCCATTATCCGACGCATCAGCGGCAGGCTAGTCTTCCTGAGGTCTTCATTCAAATATAAGTCACAATAACATCCTCAAGATACAATAACAGTACAATAACAATACATTCATTATCATAATGCAATACCTGTATAGAAACACAACTTTAGAGATGTCCGATAGTGGCTTTTTTGCCGATATCCGATATTCCGATATTGTCCAACTCTAATTACCGATTCGGATATCAACCGATACCGATATATACAGTTGTGGAATTAACACATAATGCTTAATTCTGCTGTGATGCCCTCCCGGATGCGTAAACAATGGAACAAGGTTTTCCAAAATAAATCAATTCAAGTTATGGAATAAAAATGCCAACATGGCACTGCCATATTTTTATTATTGAAGTCACAAAGTGCGCTATTTTTTTTAACAGGCCTCACAGCAGCTTGGAATTTGTGACAGGCTCTCCCTGAGAGAGCATGAGGAGGTTGAGGTGGGCAGGGTTGGGGTCAGGGGGGGATAGGGCGTAGCGGGGGGTGTATATTGTAGCGTCCCGGAAGAGTTAGTGCTGCAAGGGGTTCTGGGTATTTTTCTGTTGTGTTTATGTTGTGTCACGGTGCGGATGTTCTCCCGAAATGTGTTTATCATTCTTGTTTGGTGTGGGTTCACGGTGTGGCGCATATTTGTATTGTGAGGCAGACGCACTAACCCCTCTGCCACCGTGAAGCCCATATATACAGTATATATATATATGTATGTGTATATGTATATATATATATATATATACATATACAGTATATATATATATATATATATATATATATATGTATATGTATTAGGGGTGTGGGGGAAAATCGATTCAAATACGAATCGCGATTCCGAATCGATTCTCATTTTTTTTTAATCGATTTTTTTGTTGTTGCTGATTTTTATTTATTTTTTTATTCATTCATTTTTAAATCAATTCAACAAAACATTACACAGCAATACCATAACAATGCAATCCAATTCCAAAACCAAACCTGACCCAGCAACACTCAGAACTGCAATAAACACAGCAATTGAGAGGAGACACAAACACCACACAGAACAAACCAAAAGTAGTGAAACAAAAATGAATATTATCAACAACAGTATCAATATTAGGTATAATTTCAGCATCGCATTGATTAAAAATCCCAAATTGGCATTATCATTAGGCATTTGTAAAAATAATAAAAAAGAACAATAGTGTCACAGTGGCTTACACTTGCATTTATTTTAACGTGACGTGACATTGAAGAAACATTTACGTTTATTAGACATCAGACTCTGTTTAAACCAAGGCAGAAATAGCAGAAGCATGGAAGAGGAGTGGTTTGGGTGTCCTCTCTGCTATTACTGCTGCGCGAGGCTCCTGTCAACTGGATTGCCTGTCAAGTGGGCTTTTATTCTCTTTCAACCTGTCAAGCGATGTCAAACTGTGCGTCTTGGGAGATGTGCGATGTTGTTTGGATTTTAGGGATGCAGAAAAACGCATTATCTTGGCCGACGAGGGGGCCAAGACGTGCGGGCGCCTGATGGCCGCTTGTGCGACCTGCAAGCTGGAGGTCGCGGCGGCAACGAGGAGCCCGCTGGAGACGATGATGGCGGCGACGAAGGAGAAGATGATGCAAGCGGCAGCAACAAAGTAGTCCACTGGAGACGAAGACGGCGGCGGCGTTGACGAAGGACCCACTGAAGACAAAGATGGCATCGGCGTCAGCGAAGGACACACTGAAGACAAAGATGGTGGCGATTGGGGTGACAGACTCGCTGAAGACGAACATGGCGGCAGCGTCGGCGAAGGTACGGTTGAAGACGAAGATGGCAACAGCTAAAGACCCACGGAAGACGAAGATGGCGGCAGCGTCGGCGAAGGACCCGTTGAAGACAAAGATGGCAACAGCTAAAGACCCGTTGAAGACAAAGATGGTAACAGCTAAAGACCCGTTGAAGACAAAGATGGTAACAGCTAAAGACCCGTTGAAGACAAAGATGGCGGCTGCGAAGGACCCGCTGAAGATAGAGATGGCGGCGGCGAAGGACCCACTGAAGACAAAGATGACGGCGGCAGTGGTGACGGACCCGCTGAAGATGAACATGGCGGCAGCGTCGGCGAAGGACTTGTTGAAGACAAAGATGGCTACGGCGAGGGTGAAGGACCCGCTGAAGACAAAGATGGTAACAGCTAAAGACCCTCTGAAGACCAAGATGGCGGCTGCGAAGGACCCGCTGAAGACGAAGATGGCAGCGGCGAAGAACCCGCTGAAGACGAACATGGCGGACGTGTCGGCAAAGGACCTGTCGAAGACAAAAATGGTAACAGCTAAAGACCCACTGAAGACAAAAATGGCGGCTGCAAAGGACCCGCTGAAGACAAAGATGACGGCGGCGTGGGTGAAGGACCCGCCAAAGATAAACATGGCGGCAGCGTTGGCGAAGGACCCGTTGAAGACGAAGATGCGAACAGCTAAAGACCCTCTGAAGACAAAGATGGCTGCGGCGAGGGTGAAGGACCCGCTGAAGATAAACATAGCGGCAGCTTTGGCGAAGGACCTGTTGAAGACGAAGATGGCGGCTGCAAAGGACCCACTGAAGACAAAGATGGCTGCGGCGGTGATGAAGGACCCGCTGAAGATGAACATGGCGGCAGCGTCGGCGAAGGACTTGTTGAAGACAAAGATGGCTGCGGCGAGGGTGAAGGACCCGCCAAAGATAAACATGGCGGCAGCGTTGGCGAAGGACCCGTTGAAAACGAAGATGCGAACAGCTAAAGACCCTCTGAAGACAAAGATGGCTGCGGCGGGGGTGAAGGACCCGCTGAAGATAAACATAGCGGCAGCTTTGGCGAAGGACCTGTTGAAGACGAAGATGGCGGCTGCAAAGGACCTGCTGAAGACAAAGATGGCTGCGGCGGTGATGAAGGACCCGCTGAAGATGAACATGGCGGCGGCGAAGGACCCGCTGAAGACAAAGATGGCATTGGCGAAGGACACACTGAAGACAAAGATGACGGCGGCGGGGGTGACGGACCCGCTGAAGACAAACATGGCGGCAGCGTCGGCGAAGGACCTGTTGAAGACAAAAATGGTAACAGCTAAAGACCCACTGAAGACAAAAATGGCGCCTGCAAAGGACCCGCTGAAGACAAAGATGACGGCGGCGTGGGTGAAGGACCCGCTGAAGACAAACATGGCGGCAGCGTCGGCGAAGGACCTGTCGAAGACAAAAATGGTAACAGCTAAAGACCCACTGAAGACAAAAATGGCGGCTGCAAAGGACCCGCTGAAGACAAAGATGACGGCGGCGTGGGTGAAGGACCCGCCAAAGATAAACATGGCGGCAGCGTTGGCGAAGGACCCGTTGAAGACGAAGATGCGAACAGCTAAAGACCCACTGAAGACAAAGATGGCTGCGGCGGTGATGAAGGACCCGCTGAAGATGAACATGGCGGCGGCGAAGGACCCGCTGAAGACAAAGATGGCATTGGCGAAGGACACACTGAAGACAAAGATGACGGCGGCGGGGGTGACGGACCCGCTGAAGACAAACATGGCGGCAGCGTCGGCGAAGGACTTGTTGAAGACAAAGACGGCTGCGGCGAGGGTGAAGGACCCGCTGAAGATGAACATGGTGGCAGCGTTGGTGAAGGACCTGTTGAAGACAAAGATGGCAACAGCTAAAGACCCTCTGAAGACAACGATGGCGGCTGCGAAGGACCCGCTGAAGACAAACATGGCGGCAGCGTTGGTGAAGGACCTGTTGAAGACAAAGATGGCAACAGCTAAAGACCCGCTGAAGACGAAGATGGCGGCTGCGAAGGACCCGCTGAAGACAAACATGGTGGCAGCGTTGGTGAAGGACCTGTTGAAGACAAAGATGGCAACAGCTAAAGACCCGCTGAAGACGAAGATGGCGTTGGTGTCTGCAGAGCAGGAGATGAAGATGGCGGCTGCATCGGCGAAGGACTTGTTGAAGACAAAGATGGCAACAGCTAAAGACCCGCTGAAGACGAAGATGGCGGCTGCGAAGGACCCACTGAAGATGAACATGGTGGCAGCGTTGGTGAAGGACTTGTTGAAGACAAAGATGGCAACAGCTAAAGACCCGCTGAAGACGAAGATGGCGTCGGTGTCTGCAGAGCAGGAGATGAAGATGGCGGCTGCACCGTCGGCGTCTGCAGAGCAGAAGCAGCAAGTATTCGCTTGCATTCCTCGTCAGCAGGATCACATGGTCGGGACTTCCTGTCAAGTGATGTCAAACGGTTGGTCGTGGAAGACGCAGGAGGCCGTCGTGATTTCAGGGATGCAGATGAACAAGGTAGCAGCTTGAAGTAAAAAGGCGTATTTATTAATTAAAGAAGCAAAAACAAAAGGCGAGAGCGGAAGGGAAGGGCTTTTAACGGCCAGACTGTGACAGACACAAAACAAAATGCTGGGATGCAGCAAAAAACACAATGAAATGTGGAGCAGACGGCATCCACAAAGTAGGAGCGTACTAGAACGCAGCGTGAAAAAAGATTGTCTGTAGTCCCCAGTGGACAGATTACAGCAGCCTCTGCAACGTCCCGGCAACCTAAGTAGAAAAAGGATGAACTTAAATACTCTTAATTGCAAACATAAAACAGGTGAGGGGAAATGCTCTGGGACAGAAGTGAAGCAGCCACGGGAAAACACCCCAAAAATCGGAAGAGCCGCCAAAATAAGAGCACAGGACAGGAACTAGCACAAAACACAGGAGAACACTAACAAAACCCAACATAAAGGCACAGCCTGGTGTAACCAGCCACGACACAACCAGCTACTAGAACGTTAAAAGTCTTATATAAGTGTTAGAATGAAGGCAACACATGATGTGTTTATATCAGCTATATTAGCCTACTATCAAAATTACCTTAAAAGTATTTTATAAGTGTTATAATGAAGACAACACATGACGTGTCTATATTTGTTGTATTAGACTACTATCAAAATTACCTTAAAAGTCTTCTATAAGTGTTATAATGAAGACAACACATGATGTAAGTGTCTATATTAGCTATATTAGCCTACTATTAAAATGACTTTAAAAGTACTTTATATAAGTGTTATAATGAAGGCAACACATGATGTGTTTATATTCGCTATATTAGCCTACTATCAAAATTACCTTAAAATTATTATTTAAGCATTATAATGAAGGCAACACAAGATGTAAGTGTCCATACTACCAATATTAGCCTACTATCAAAATTACTTTAAAACATTTTTATATAAGTGTTATAATGAAGGCAACACATGATGTGTTTGTATTAGCTATATTAGCCTACTATCAAATTTACCTTAAAATTATTATATAAGCGTTATATTGAAGGCAACATATGACGTAAGTGTCTATATTAGCTATATTAGACTACTATTAAAATGACCTTAAAAGTCTTATATAAGTGTTAATGAAGACAACACATGATGTAAGTGTCTATATTAGTTATATTAGACTACTATCAAAATTACTTTAAAAGTCTTATATAAGTGTTATAATGAAGGCAACACATGATGTGTTTATATTAGCCTACTGTCAAAATTACCTTAGAATTATTATTTAAGTGTTATAATGAAGGCAACACATGATGTAACTGCCAATATTAGCTATATTAACCTACTATTAAAATGACCTTAAAAGTCTTCTATAAGAGTTATAATGAAGACAACATATGACGTGAGTGTCTATATTAGTTATATTAGCCTACTATCAAAATTACTTTAAAAGTCTTTTATATGAGTGTTATAATGAAGGCAACACATGATGTGTTTATATTAGCTATATTAGCCTACTATCAAAATTACCTTCGAATTATTATTTAAGCATTATAATGAAGGCAACACATGACGTAAGTGTCTATACTAGCAATATTAGCCTACTATCAAAATTACTTTAAAATTATTATTTAAGCGTTATAATGAAGGCAGTACATGACGTAAGTGTCTATACTAGCAATATTAGCCTACTATCAAAATGACTTTAAAAATGCTTTGTATAAGTGTTATAATGAAGGCAACCCATGATGTGTTTGTATTGGCTATATTAGCCTACTATCAAATTTACCTTAAAATTATTATATAAGTGTTATAATGAAGACAACACATGATGTAAGTGTCTATATTAGCTATATTAGACTACTATTAAAATTACCTTAAAAGTCTTCTATAAGTGTTATAATGAAGACAACACATGATGTAAGTGTCTATATTGGTTATATTAGCCTACTATCAAAATTACTTTAAAAGTCTTTTATATAAGTGTTATAATGAAAGCAACACATGATGTGTTTTTGTTAGCTATATTAGCCTACTATCAAAATTACCTTGAAATTATTATTTAAGCATTATAATGAAGGCAACACAAGATGTAAGTGTCCATACTAGCTATATTAGCCTACTATCAAAATTACCTTAAAATTATTATTTAAGCGTTATTGTGAAGGCAACACATGACGTAAGTGTCTATACTAGCAATATTAGCCTACTATCAAAATTACTTTAAAAGTACTTTATATAAGTGTTATAATGAAGGCAACACATGATGTGTTTGTATTAGCTATGTTAGCCTACTATCAAAATTACTTTAAAATGGTTATATAAGCGTTATAATGAAGGCAACATATGACGTGTCTATATTAACTATATTAGCCTACAATTAAAATGAGCTTAAAATGATTATATAAGTGTTATAATGACAACACATGACGAAATTGTCTGTTAGTTGTATTAGCCTACTATCAAAATGACTATGTGTCGTTGGCTGAAGCAAATCTTCGTTGACAGAAATGTTCCATCCATCCATTTTCTACCGCTTATTCCCTTTCGGGGTCGCGGGGGGCGCTGGCGCCTATCTCAGCTACAATTGGGCGGAAGGCGGGGTACACCCTGGACAAGTCGCCACCTCATCGCAGGGCCAACACAGATAGACAGACAACATTCACACACTAGGGCCAATTTAGTGTTGCCAATCAACCTATCCCCAGGTGCATGTCTTTGGAAGTGGGAGGAAGCCGGAGTACCCGGAGGGAACCCACGCAGTCACGGGGAGAACATGCAAACTCCACACAGAAAGATCCCGAGCCTGGATTTGAACCCAGGACTGCAGGAACTTCGTAATTGTGAGGCAGACGCGCTAACCCCTCTGCCACCGTGAAGCCAGAAATGTTGAAATGTAATATTTATTCTACACATTTTTACAACATTAGAAACCATTAGTAAATCAGAGGCTACTCAGAAGGTGAGATAACTCCTGGAAATGACTGCCTTTTGATGGCCAAAGGTATAGATGTGTGTGTCCAAGTTCAAGGAAACGGCAGGTTGTCTTCTTTTGATGGACTTATTACAATCTTTGTTAAGCCAGGCAATGTTTGCTGTGGTCTGGAACAACATGGCACACAAACAATTATCTGAAACGCAGCCAATATTACATAGAGATAATGTGTCATGAGACATGCAAAACTAAATAATCTACAGAGGGTAAAAGTAAAGGATATTTATTAGCTCAAATATACCTACAAATGAGGCATAACAATGCAATATGGCTCAAGCAACACACAAAACATGGTACTCGCTGCGGCACTTGACTCGCTTATGCCACCATATGTCTCTGACCGTGACACACGAGAACTGTTTGCCTCACCTCAGACTTTTTTTCTCTGCTGTTTTGAACGCTCAGCTCAGCATCACACCAGACAAGAATGCGCTCTGGCCACACGGCAGACAGAGAAGTTTACGAAGGATTGCGAAAATTCAGCGATTTTGAAGAAAAAATCATCCAAATTGGTGAAGCTAAATGAAAATTAAAAACTAACAATTACAATTATTTTATCATTAAATATTGTATTTCTTGGCATGATCACAGGTGAGGCACTGCCTCCCCTGACCGCACGTCACTGGCTTACACCATCCATCATCTTCCGCTTATCCGAGGTCGGGTCGCGGGGGCAGCAGCCTAAGCAGGGAAGCCCAGACTTCCCTATCTCCAGCCACTTCGTCTAGCTCTTCCCGGGGGATCCCGAGGCGTTCCCAGGCCAGCCGGGAGACATAGTCTTCCCAACGTGTCCTGGGTCTTCCCCGTGGCCTCCTACCAGCTGGACGTGCCCTAAACACCTCCCTAGGGAGGCGTTCGGGTGGCATCCTGACCAGATGCCCGAACCACCTCATCTGGCTCCTCTCCATGTGGAGGAGCAGCGGCTTTACTTTGAGTTCCTCCCGGATGGCAGAGCTTCTCACCCTATCTCTAAGGGAGAGACCCGCCACACGGCGGAGGAAACTCATTTCGGCCGCTCGTACCCGTGATCTTATCCTTTCGGTCATGACCCAAAGCTCATGACCATAGGTGAGGATGGGAACGTAGATCGACCGGTAAATTGAGAGCTTTGCCTTCCGGCTCAGCTCCTTCTTCACCACAACGGATCGATACAACGTCCGCATTACTGAAGACGCCGCACCGATCCGCCTGTCGATCTCACGATCCACTCTTCCCTCACTCGTGAACAAGACTCCTAGGTACTTGAACTCCTCCACTTGGGGCAGGGTCTCCTCCCCAACCCGATCCTCGGCTACAGAAGCTAGCTAACACCATTACACAAAATGGTGATAGTGTCCAATCAAACTGTCACAGTGCTACAGAAGTCAAGTGGATTGGATGGGGTCAAAAAAAAACCAATGCAGGCGAAGAACGTGAGCTGCTTTTCAACGACCAGAAGGCAGTCCTTCACAGCGAGGTTGAAACCCATGTTTGTCTCTCACGCTCACATTCATGCAAAGTGGCTAATCATGGACGGGCGTAGGAGCTGTGGTAATAATTGGCACTAGACAATCTCACAGTAAGCATGTTCATAGCTCATGGTCACTTGATCCAAGTGTTAAAAATCATACATATTTACAACAATTTCTATTGTTAGAATTTCATACACCGAGCACCTGAGAATAAAATAACTATAATTCACAAAGTGTAAAACCTCTTAAAGTCCACACTTCGCCATCACATCTCGATTGTATGGATTTCAAATCCCTTGTAGTGATGATTAAAGGGAAACATCATACAAACTCATGTTCTGGTTTCTTGGTTCTAAGTATGTCTTGAGACATTGGTTGTGTTCCCAGGTTTTTGTTCAGTATTTGTGTGGCTATCAGACATGGTACGTATTTCAAATACTTTTTTTATTGACAATTCCAGGCTTTGGAATTCTAATGAAGCATTTAAGTCTCACCTTAAAACTCATTTGTATACTCTAGCCTTTAAATAGACTCCCTTTTTAGACCAGTTGATCTGCCGTTTCTTTTCTTTTTCTTCTATGTCCCACTCTCCCGTGTGGAGGGGGTCCGGTCCGATCCGGTGGCCATGTACTGCTCGCCTGTGTATCGGCTGGGGACATCTCTGCGCTGCTGGTCCGCCTCCACTTGGGATGGTTTCCTGCTGGCTCCGCTGTGAACGGGACTCTCGCTGCTGTGTCTTGGATCCTCTTTGGACTGGACTCTCACGACTGTGTTGTATCCATTGTGGATTGAACTTTCACAGTATCATGTTAGACCCGCTCGACATCCATTGCTTTCCTCCTCTCCAAGGTTCTCATAGTCATTATTGTCACCGATGTCCCACTGGGTGTGAGTTTTCCTTGCCCTTATGTGGGCCTACCGAGGATGTCGTGGTGGTTTGTGCAGCCCTTTGAGACACTAGTGATTTAGGGCTATATAAGTAAACATTGATTGATTGATTGATTGATAATCAATAAAAGAAATACCGTATTTTTAGGAGTATAAGCCGCTACTTTTTTCCTAAGCTTTGAACAAAAGTGTGGATAATCTATGGATTTTTGTGGAAATTATGGAATGGATTAAGCGGTCAGCACGGTGTAACAGGGTTTAGTGCATGTGCCTCACAATACAAAAGTCCTGAGTAGTCCTGGGTTCAATCCCGGGCTTGGGATCTTTCTGTGTGTAGTTTGCATGTTCTTCCCGTGACTGCGTGGATTCCCTCCGGGTACTCCGGCTTCCTCTCACCGCCAAAAACATGCACCTGGGGATAGGTTGATTGGCAACACTAAATTCAATCAATCAATCAATGTTTATTTATATAGCCCCAAATCACAAATGTCTCAAAGGACTGCACAAATCATTACGACTACAACATCCTCGGAAGAACCCACAAAAGGGCAAGGAAAACTCACACCCAGTGGGCAGGGAGAATTCACATCCAGTGGGACGCCAGTGACAATGCTGACTATGAGAAACCTTGGCGAGGACCTCAGATGTGGGCAACCCCCCCCCCTCTAGGGGACCGAAAGCAATGGATGTCGAGCGGGTCTAACATGATACTGTGAAAGTTCAATCCATAGTGGCTCCAACACAGCCGCGAGAGTTTAGTTCAAGCGGATCCAAGACAGCAGCGAGAGTCCCGTCCACAGGAAACCATCTCAAGCGGATCAGCAGCGTAGAGATGTCCCCAACCGATACAGGCGAGCGGTCCATCCTGGGTCCCGACGAGCGGTCCATCCTGGGCCCCGACTCCGGACAGCCAGCACCCCATCCATGGTCATCGGACCAGACCCCCTCCACAAGGGAGGGGGGGACATAGGAGAAAGAAAAGAAGCGGCAGATCAATTGGCCCTAGTGTGTGAATGTGAGTGTGTGTTAGCCCATGTAGAACATGGATGGATGGATGGATGGAATGGAATAAGCAAAGTAATCAAACAATGTACTAAATATGACCCACTTTACGAAACTGTTCGAATGTAAAGTGTTTACGAATTACAAGGAAGAAAAATCCTTAAATGAATCACCTTAAATGCGAAAGAGAGTGTTTAGGGCTCGTCCAACCAGTAGGAGGCCATGGGGAAGACCCAGGAAACGTTGGGAAGACTATGTGTCCTGGCTGGCCTGGGAACACCTTGGAATCCCCCAGCAGGAGCTGGACAAAGTGGCTGGGGAGAGGGCAGTCTGGGCTTCCCTGCTTAGGCTGCTGCCCCCGCGATTCCACCTCGGATAAGCGGAAGACGATGGATGGATGAGGTTCTGGTCATTTCCCAACCAATATTTTTAACATCACAAATACAACATTGAAACCACATGCATTTTGAAGACATTTATTTAATGTCAGTGTGGAAGTCGCTTCCTTGCGGTCCCACTGACAGACACTTCACAGAAGCCAAGCGTGCCGTTTTAACAAAGTTATATATATATATATATATATAGATATATACACATATGTTTTTATTAAAGGCTTTTTGGTTCGCAGAATGTGACATTCCAGTCGCGTCCGTATCCTCTCTCTGTCTCGCTCTGCTCCCGGCTGCTCACTGTTAAAGACAACAGATGATTAGATTACCACGTACCACCTGTGAAATCTAATCCCCTGCCAGCTGTGTCTCGCTGTCAGTCTATCCGATGGTGCTCCGCCCTCAACACCATCGACAGTGACGGTGACCTTTGCTCCTGCAGGCGCGCTGATCACACTCTACCCCCAGAGTCAGGTTGTGACGTCAATTCGACCATTGAAATTTGGTCAATTCCCAACCAAC
The DNA here is from genome assembly GCF_033978795.1 of Nerophis ophidion. Classification (NCBI taxonomy): domain Eukaryota; kingdom Metazoa; phylum Chordata; class Actinopteri; order Syngnathiformes; family Syngnathidae; genus Nerophis; species Nerophis ophidion. Next base: position 43,897,728 of record NC_084630.1, on the reverse strand, counting down.
AATGTGGATCCAACATTAGACGTCAACTTTGTCATAATTCACAAATACAACTATTTTGCAATGTTGTTAGAAGTGAAGTGAAGTGAATTATATTTATATAGCGCTTTTCTCAAGTGACTCAAAGCGCTTTACATAGTGACACCCAATATCTAAGTTACATTTAAACCAGTGTGGGTGGCACTGGGAGCAGGTGGGTAAAGTGTCTTGCCCAAGGACACAACGGGAGTAACCAGGATGGCACAAGCGGGAATCGAACCTGCAACTCTCAAGTTGCTGGCACAAGTCAGTTTTAAAAAACATACATGTATAATCACCTTTGTATTAATGTCAGCAGGTATCGGACACCTCAGTCTCCTTAGATCCTTTTCGGCTGAGAAAGCCAAGAAGCCAAATATTTTAAAATGTATTTCCCTAAGAGCCATATAATGTTTTTTTAACACTGAACACAACTAAACACATGCATTTTTAAGTAAGACCAACATTTCCAGAGTATAATAGGTCTCTTATTCTTTGTAATAACATTGTTATTCTGAAGCTAACTTTGTAGGGGGCGTGGCCTGCGAGTCTGCAGCAAATGGGATGTTGCCTCGAAATCAGCGACAGGTGCGTAGATTGCTCACCTGGGCCTTTTTATCTAATCATCTGTCGCTCTGTTATAAGCAGCAGCCAGGAGGAGAAACAGGGTTGGGGCTGGAGCCAGAGCGCGAGTGAGGACGAAAGAGAAAAAACAATTGCTGGAAAGCAACTGAGAGACTAATTGAAAAAAAACAACAATATTTTACCCTAAAACAGGCTCTCGTGTCGGTGCTTGGTGGTCTGAAGAACCCCCAGGAGGGCAAGCCCAACACTAACCAATGATAAATAAATTACTTCTTACCATTAACGCAACTTCTTGAACATAAAAATGCATGAGAATGTTTTATATTTTGAATGTTATTTTTAACACTATGATTACAAGTGGAATTATTCATTACTTATCCTGTTAAGCAATGTCAGCTCAGATTTATCCGAGAGCCAGATGCAGCCATCAAAAGAGCCACATCTGGCTCTAGAGCCATAGGTTCCCTACCCCTGCCTTAGATCCATCCTCGCTCATCCATGCGGACTGGACACTGGCCGAGAGTTAGTGGGGTATACCACCGGTTCTTTTCGTTGCTTTATTTGCTCTGCTCCTGACTCTGGCCATGCTCCCACAGCAGAGGCCACCACAGTGCATATGTTGGTTTTTTTTTGGTTGTTTTTACTTTTGTAGCTATATGTAGAAATGGCTGATTGCGTCAGCTCTGCTCTTTTATTGTCTTTAATGTCATTTGTGTTCTTTGATTTTTAATGTTTCCCTCTTACACACATGCTTATGTGTGTTATGGCTGTGTTTTTTCCCCCCCAGTCTGGACCTCTCTCCGGTGGCCCAGGCTGAGGCTGAATATTTTATTTCTCACCCCTCCCAGCGTTTACCTGTTTCTCACCTTTTTGTAAGGGCCGCTGTAAGTTGGCAGACCCGTCAGCGATCCTGTCTTGTCTCCCTGTGATGTTTGTCGGATCTTGAATGGGATTGTGCTAAAAATCTTAATTTCCCCTCCGGGATTAATAAAGTATTTCTGATTCTGATTCAGATTCTGATTCTGATTTCTTGTGCCTGCAGGGAATGAAGCAGAAAGTGGTAGGATTAAATAAGCTTTACTTCTTCCAACTCCTTTTCGGACATGTAATGAGAAATAAAAATGTGTGATGTAACACACTGACATCAGGGGTCTCAAACTCAATTTGCCAGGGGGTCACTGGATGCAGACACTGGGTGAGGCTGGGCCGCAAGAATAGATGACTTCAAAATTCTAACATGCACAGTTAATGGATTCACCTTCTTTGAACGGCTTACTCACCCTACCAACAGAGTTGTCAAATCTCCCCAGTTTTACAGGTGACACCCGAATTTAGGGGCATCTCCCGACAATTTCCCGGGGCAAGCGTTGTCCAAATATTAGTCCTGATTTACACCCAGTTAACATGGGCATAAGAGTTCCGGGTTAGCGCTGCCTTTACCGCCTTTTACTACACGTCATCGCTATCGACTTGACATTTTATTTACACCGTGCCGCCCTGGTTATATATAATAAGACACTTTGGTTGACACACATGAGTGACTGCAAAATATACTCGATCAACAGCCATACAGGTTACACTGAGGGTGGCCGTATAACAAGTTTATCACTGTTACAAAGATGCGCCACACTGTAAACACACACCAAACAAGAATGGGAAACACATTTTGGGAGAACATCAGCACTGTACCACAACATAAACATAACAGAACAAATACCCAGAACACCTTGCGGACATAACTGTCCATCTGCACCGACGCAGGGGGTGGGGCAGAGTTGGGAGGCGGGGTTTGGTGGTAGCCCGGAAGAGTCAGGGCTGCATGGGATCCTGGGTATTTTTTCTGTTGTCTTTATGTTGTGTTGCAGTACGGATGTTCTCCCGAATGGTGTTTGTCATTCTTGTTTGGTGTGGGTTCACAGTGTGGCGCATATTTGTAACAGTGATACATTTGTTTATACAGCCACCGTCAGTGTGACCTGTAAGTATGCCTTGCAGTCACTGACACGTGTTTGCAGAAACCTTACAGAACATGTGGCTAAGACTGTATGCTGTATGTTTGATGAAAAGGGGGATGCTATGACTTGTGTTCATAAAAGCCAAATACATAAATGTCTGGAATGGTACGCTGTTAGTACAAGATGTAGAGGGCGTCAAAAGCATTGTCAACATGGCACCCATTGAGCATTGTTGTTTGGGTGAAAACTGACAGATGTTCGCGGGAATGATTACCCTTGAATGATTGCCTTGAAATTCCGGGAGGGTTGGTAATTATAGCAAATATGACGCTGTCAACCGCCATTCATATAAAACTCGCGGACCAGACTAACACTACAATTACATTTCAAAGAGCGGGCCGCAAAATAACGCGGCCCGCGTGTCTGAGACCGCTGGTATACATCATCCATCCATCCATCCATTTTCCTACCGCTTATTCCCTTACAGGTGTGTATATATATATATATATATGCATTTGCAGAGTGTAATAAAACGATGGAGTGTTAAGTTATTTGCATTTTGCTAGCGTTTTTTTATCATCTTTATATATATTTATATATAAAGATGAGATATATATATATGTATATGTATATATATATATGAATATAAAGATGATTATATATCTTTATATGTATATATATATATATATATATATATATATATATATATATATATATATATATATATATAAAATAAAAGCCCTGCTTCATGCTGCCTGCGCTAACTAAATACAGAGTCTCGGAAAACTGGCGTGCACAAGCCATCCCTCAGAAAGCTGGCGTGCACATCACTTGTGCACGCCAGCTTTCCGAGACTCTTATTTTGTTAGCGCAGGCAGCATGAAGCAGGGCTTTTATTGTGAAGATAGGAAATGTGCAGTCGGCCTTTAGAGTTTTGACGGAAGGGACGGCGCAAAAGTCTGTTGAAATAATAAGTGTTTCTCGCCTTCCTCTCCGTCATTTTTTCATAATAATGAACTGGCAGCAGCCAGCGTCATCTCACAAGACCCTTGGGTGCCGTGAATGTCAATCAAGCAAGCTACGGAATTTGCCGCCAATGTTTTTCTTGTAAAGTGTATGGAAGCTGGATGAATTAGATGCCAAAAACCAACCACTTTCATGTGGTATTGTACAGAAAGGACAACTTTTTTTCTCCTCCATTTGAAAATGTGGGCGTTATCATCATTACTGTCTGATTCCAATCAATGCAAGTCATCAGAATCAGGTAATACACCAACTTATATTCTTGTCTTCGTGAAAGAAAGACATCTATATGTGTTACACATGCTTGTATTATCATTAAACACATTTAACTTGTTTACAAAAATGTCTCTTTCATAAATAAATAAATATAAATGATATATATAAATGAGGTAGATCCCCTCGAGTTGGTCAATTGAAAAGTAGCTCGCCTGCAGAAAAAGTGTGGGCACCCCTGATATAGGAAATAAACAATGACTCAGTTAAGTACATGGAGCCCTTAGTGGTGGGTTGTGGTATTGCATGGAGTGAAAAAGCGTAGGCGGAGGCGGAGCAGCAAGGAGGAAGTTCCAAAACTTTTTTTTTTTTTTTCAGTTCAGAGAAAGAATCCCGGAGACGTTCCGTTAGTTTTTTCCAGAAGAAAAGGAAAACCCGAGAAATATTCCCAGAAAAGGTGGACCTTTGTTATCGCGGGCTCTCTCCTCACATGACATCCGGGGCTAAAAAGTGTGTCGGCTTCGGTCCTGAGTGGTTAGTTTCTTCCCAGCTTGAGAGGACTTCCACCATCAGAGGCGATGAGATGTGAGTGAGCTATGCCTTGTGGAAATGGAGCGACTGTAACCAAGCGGAAACATGGCGTCTATGGGCCCAGCTTCTACTTCTTCTCCAGTCTGCTGGTGGCCCTCTGCTGCCTGGAGCCATGGAGCCTCGGCTCGCAGGCGGCGAGCTGCAGTCCTTGTCCGGCCAACTGCAGTTGTACGCCGGCGGGGCTGCAGCAGTCCTGCGTGGTCAACTGCTCCAACGTCGGCCTGGAGAGGGCCCCCGGAGCCGCAGACATCCCGCTCACCACCAGTGTGTTGTAAGTCACTTCTTATCCACATGGAAACTAAATATTATTGCTATTTTATATACTGTGTCATGTACTAATACCAAAGAGTATACAAATGGGACCTATTACCTCCCTGCTTGGCACTCAGCATCTAATGTTGGAATTTGGGGTTAAATCTGTGTTTTTCAACCACTGGTGTGCCGTTGGAGATGATTTAATTTCACCTATTTGGGTTAAATATATCCATCCATCCATCCATTTTCTACCGCTTATTCCCTTTCGGGGTTGCGGGGGGCGCTGGCGCCTATCTCAGCTACAATCGGGCAGAAGGCAGGGTACACCCTGGACAAGTCGCCACCTCATCGCAGGGCCAACACAGATAGACAGACAACATTCACACACATTTACACACTAGGGACCATTTAGTGTTGCCAATCAACCTATCCCCAGGTGCATGTCTTTGGAAGTGGGAGGAAGCCGGAGTACCCGGAGGGAACCCACGCATTCACGGGGAGAACATGCAAACTCCACACAGAAAGATCCCGAGCCTGGATTTGAACCCAGGACTGCAGGAACTTTGTATTGTGAGGCAGACGCACTATATTTTTAGCAAACCAGTATTTCCATCCATCCATCCATCCATCATCTTCCGCTTATCCGAGGTCGGGTCGCGGGGGAAGCAGCCTAAGCAGGGAAACCCAGACTTCCCTCTCCCCAGCCACTTCGTCTAGCTCTTCCCGGGGGATCCCGAGGCGTTCCCAGGCCAGCCGGGAGACATAGTCTTCCCAACGTGTCCTGGGTCTTCCCCGTGGCCTCCTACCGGTTGGACGTGCCCTAAACACCTCCCTAGGGAGGCGTTCGGGTGGCATCCTGACCAGATGCCCGAACCACCTCATCTGGCTCCTCTCGATGTGGAGGAGCAGCGGCTTTACTTTGAGTTCCTCCCGGATGGCAGAGCTTCTCACCCTATCTCTAAGGGAGAGACCCGCCACCCGGCGGAGGAAACTCATTTGGGCCGCTTGTACCCGTGATCTTATCCTTTCGGTCATGACCCAAAGCTCATGACCATAGGTGAGGATGGGAACGTAGATCGACCGGTAAATTGAGAGCTTCTCTGAGCTGCTACCTTACCGTGGTAGAGGAGTTTGCGTGTCCCAATGATCCTAGGAGCTATGTTGTCTGGGGGCTTTCATGCCCCCTGGTAGGGTCTCCCAAGACAAACCGGTCCTAGGTGAGTGATCAGACAAAGAGCAGCTCAAAGACTTCTATGGAATTACAACAAAATGAACCCAGATTTCCCTCGCCCGGACGCGGGTCACCGGGGCCCCGCTCTGGAGCCAGGCCCGGAGTTGGGGCACGATGGCGAGCGCCTGGTGGTCGGGCCTGTCCCCATGGGGCCCGGCCGGGCACAGCCCGAAGAGGCAACGTGGGCCATCCCTCCAATGGGCTCACCACTCATAGGAGGGGCCATAGAGGTCGGGTGCATTGTGAGCTGGGCGGCAGCCGAAGGCAGGGCACTTGGCGGTCCGATCCACGGCTACAGAAGCTAGCTCTTGGGACGTGGAACGTCACCTCACAAACCAGTATTTATAGTCTACAAATGATGTGTTGTTGTTGAGTGTCTGTGCCAGGGGCGCTCACACTTTTTCTGCAGGCGAGCTACTTTTCAATTGACCAAGTCGAGGAGATCTACCTCATTCCTATTTATAATTTATATTTATTCATTTATGAAAGAGGATCGTGAGATCGACAGGCGGATCGGTGCGGCGTCTACAGTAATGCGGACGTTGTATCGATCCGTTGTGGTGAAGAAGGAGCTGAGCCGGAAGGCAAAGCTCTCAATTTACCGGTCGATCTACGTTCCCATCCTCACCTATGGTCATGAGCTCTGGGTTATGACCGAAAGGATAAGATCACGGGTACAAGCAGCCCAAATGAGTTTCCTCCGCCGGGTGGCGGGTCTCTCCCTTAGAGATAGGGTGAGAAGCTCTGCCATCCGGGAGGAACTTAAAGTAAAGCCGCTGCTCCTCCACATCGAGAGGAGCCAGATGAGGTGGTTCGGGCATCCGGTCAGGATGCCACCCGAACGCCTCCCTAGGGAGGTGTTTAGGGCACGTCCAGCTGGTAGGAGGCCACGGGGAAGACCCAGGACACGTTGGGAAGACTATGTCTCCCGGCTGGCCTGGGAACGCCTCGGGATCCCCCGGGAAGAGCTAGACGAAGCGACTGGAGAGAGGAAAGTCTGGGCTTCCCTGCTTAGGCTGCTGCCCCCGCGACCCGGCCTCGGATAAGAGGAAGATGATGGATGGATGGATGGTGTTTAATGATAATACAAGCATGTTTAACACACATAGATTCCTTTCTTTCACGAAGACAAGAATATAAGTTGGTGTATTACCTGATTCTGATGACTTGCATTGATTGGAATTAGACAGTGGTGCTGATAACGTCCGCATTTTCAAATGGAGGGAAAAAAAAGTCCTCCTTTCTTTCCAATACCACATGAAAGTGGTTGGATTTGGCATCTCATTTGTCCAACTTGCATACTCCTTTTTAAACACTTTGTTATGAGAGTAGCATATGTGTGTGGCCCTTTGATGTCTGGCAGCAGGTGAGTGACGTCAGTGAGTGTGCGGGTGGGCAAGCAAGTGAGAAAGCGGTCGCTGAGGGCGGGGGAGAAATACATTGGCATCAAACTCCGTAGCTTGCTAGCTTGTGCACGCTAGCTTTCTGAGACTCTTATTTTGTTAGCACAGGCAGGATGAAACAGGTCTTTTATGGTGAAGACAGGAACTGTGCAGTCGGTCTTTAGAGTTTTGACAGTAGGTACGGAGTCTCTAGAAATAAAATGTGTTTCTCTGCGTCCGCCCTGTTAGTGATTTTTTTCTTAAATATGAGCTGGCAGCAGCCAGCGTCATCTCACAAGATCCTCGGGTGCCGAGAATGTCAAACAACTGACGAAAGTGAAGTCTCGGTATGATTGATGATTGCTCATTTTTATGTCTATTTTTTAATGCCTGGCTTGAGATCGACTGACACACCCTCCGAGATTGACCAGTCGATCGCGATCGACGTAATGCCCACCCCTGGTCTGTGCTGTCTAGAACTCGGCAGTGTAACTATGTATACTCTTCCATATCAGTAGGTGGCTAATTAATTTGTAGATGTCGGAAACAGCGGGAGGCAGTGTGCAGGTAAAAAGGTGTATAATGCTTAAACCAAAAATAAACAAAGGGTTAGTGCCCCTAAGAAAATGAATTGAAGCTTAGGGAAGGCTATGCAGAATGAGACTAAAAGTGAAGTGGCTACAAAGTAAACAAAAACAGAATGCTGGACGACAGCAAAGACTTACTGTTGTTGTAAGCACAATACCTATGGGAGCAATTTGCAAAATGCGCAACCGCATTTTGCAAATTTGTATAACGCGCAATCTTTTTGCAAATTGCTTCCAGCTATATATTTGAATAATGTGTGGTGCACATTTTGCAAATCAAAGGGCGCAATTTGCCAAATTGTATAATGCACAATCTTTTTGGCAATTTTGGAAATTGCTTCCAGCTATATATTGATGGTGTTGTAAGTTCTGGCTACTAACCCTAACTCTAACCCTAAACCTTGATGGCATCTACGCAGTGTTGGGAGACTGTTTTGTTGTTCTTCTTCTGTTCGATGTAGCTTTCTGTACAGAATTCCACAAATTCTTGGAATTAGGGGTTAAATCAGTGTTTTTCAACCACAGGTGTGCCGTGGGAGATGATCTAATTTCACCTATTTGGGTTAAAGATATTTTTAGCAAACCAGTAATTACAGTCTGCAAATGATGTGTCGTTGTTGAGTGTCGGTTCTGTCTAGAGCTCAGCAGAATAACCGTGTAATACTCTTCCATATAAGTAGGTGGCAGCCGGTAGCTAATTGCTTTGTAGATGTCAGAAACTGTGGGCGGCAGGGTGCGCAGGCAAAAAGGTGTCTGATGCTTAAACCAAGTATAAACAAAAGGTGAGTACCCCTAAGAAAAGGCATTGAAGCTTAGGGAAGGCTATGCAAAACAAAACTAAAACTGAACTGAAAAAAACCCTCCAGGCAGCTACAACTCTACCCTAACCCACTCCCCCACCACATCCCACCTCCCCGGATTGTAAATAATAAAATGTATATACTTGTTTTTATGCTTTCTGAGCTCACTATGTTCACTACTCTCTGTACATATCCTACGAAGTGAGATTTACACTGTTACAATGTCTATTTCTCAGATGGTAAACTTGTATGATGACTGCAATATACTGATAGAAACCGAACCTACCCCCACGGACTGTAAATAATTCAATATATATACTCTGATGATTAACTTGTGTGATGACTGTATTATGTTGATAGTATATATTTGTACCATGAATTGATTTAACGTGGACCCCGACTTAAACAAGTTGAAAAATGTATTCAGGTGTTACCATTCAGTGGTCAATTGTACGGAGTATGTACTGTACTGTGCAATCTACTAATAAAAGTTTCAATCAATCAACTAGCTACAAAGTAAACAAAAACAGAATGCTGGACGACAGCAAAGACTTACTGTGGAGCAAAGACAGCGTCCACAAAGTACATCCGAACACGACATGACAATCAACAATGTCCCCACAAAGAAGGATAAAAACAACTGAAATATTCTTGATTGCTAAAACAAAGTAAATGCGGGAAATATCGCTCAAAGGAATACATGAAAGTGCTGCAGGAAAATACCCCCCAAAAAGAAAAAGCCACCAAAATAGGAGCGCAAGACAAGACCAAAAACCTCAAAATAAGTCACGGCGTGATGCGACACCTACTTTGAGACAAGAGCTATATTTATGCATGGTTGATTATGGTTTAAAGTCATATCCAACAATTGCTACAACAACTTTTTAATTGTCAACTGAGTTTCGTTTTTTAAGGATTTCGGCTGGTGGTGTGCCTCCGGATTTTTTCAACGCAAAAAAAGTGCCTCTGCTCAAAAAAGGTTGAAAAACAGTCACTGTAATGTATCAATACCAAAAGAATATATAAGTGGGACCCATTACCTCCCTGCTTGGAACTCAACATTATGGGGTTGGAATTGGGGGTTAAATCAGTGTTTTTCAACTTTTTCTGGGCCATTTTTTTTAATTGAAAAAATACCCCGCCTTCCGCCCGATTGTAGCTGAGATAGGCGCCAGCGCCCCCCGCGACCCCGAAAGGGAATAAGCGGTAGAAAATGGATGGATGGAAATCTCAAGCACACCACAAGCAGTAAAAAATTAAAAATGAAAACTCAGCAGCCGACATTGACAATAAAAAGTTGTTCTCGCAATTGTTGGATATGAATTCAAACCATAACCAACTATAGCTCTTGTCTCAAAGTAGGTGTACTGTCATGACCTATCACATCACGCCCTGACTTATTTGGAGTTTTTGGTGTTTTGTGTAGTGTTTTACTTCTTGTCCTGCGCTCCTATTTTGTTGTTGATTGTCATGTACGGATGTACTTTGTGGACGCCGTCTGCTGCTCCACACGCTGTAAGTCTTTGCTATCGTCCAGCATTCTGTTTTTATTTACTTTGCAGCCAGTTTAGTTTTAGTTTCGTTCTGCATAACCATCCCTCCTAAGCTTCAATGCCGTTTCTTAGCGGCACTTGCTTTTTGTTTATTTTTGGTCTAAGCATAAGATACCTTTTTACCTTCACGCTGCCTCCCGCTGTCATCTGCATATTGTGATCATGACAAAGCATGTTCCCGACGTCTACAAAGCAATTAGCTACCTGTTGCTACCTATTTATATGGAAAAGTTATACACGGTTAGTCTGCCGTTCTCTAGACAATACAGATATTCAACAAGGGCACATTTGCGGATGTTAAGTATTGGTTTGCAAAAAATATTTTTAACCCAATTAAGTGAAATTACATAATCTCCCATAGCACACCACACAATATCTCATGGTACCCTAGTGTACCGCGGCACAGTGGTTGAAAAATCAATCAATCAATCAATCAATGTTTATTTATATAGCCCCAAATCACAAATGTCTCAAAGGACTGCACAAATCATTACGACTACAACATCCTCGGAAGAACCCACAAAAGGGCAAGGAAAACTCACACCCAGTGGGCAGGGAGAATTCACATTCAGTGGGACGCCAGTGACAATGCTGACTATGAGAAACCTTGGAGAGGACCTCAGATGTGGGCAACCCCCCCCCCTCTAGGGGACCGAAAGCAATGGATGTCGAGCGGGTCTAACATGATACTGTGAAAGTTCAATCCATAGTGGCTCCAAGACAGCAGTGAGAGTCCCGTCCACAGGAAACCATCTCAAGCGGATCAGCAGCGTAGAGATGTCCCCAACCGATACAGGCGAGCGGTTCATCCTGGGTCCCGACGAGTGGTCCATCCTGGGTCTCGACTCTGGACAGTCAGTACTTCATTCATGGTCATCGGACCGGACCCCCTCCACAAGGGAGGGGGGGACATAGGAGAAAGAAAAGAAGCGGCAGATCAACTCGTCTAAAAAGGAGGTCTATTTAAAGGCTAGAGTATACAGATGAGTTTTAAGATGAGACTTAAATGCTTCTACTGAGGTAGCATCTCGAACTGTTACCGGGAGGGCATTCCAGAGTACTGGAGCCCGAACAGAAAACGCTCTATAGCCCGCAGACTTTTTTTGAGCTCTAGGAATCACTAATAAGCCGGAGTCTTTTGAACGCAGATTTCTTGCCGGGACATATGGTACAATACAATCGGCAAGATAGGCTGGAGCTAGACCGTGTAGTATTTTATACGTAAGTAGTAAAACCTTAAAGTCACATCTTAAGTGCACAGGAAGCCAGTGCAGGTGAGCCAGTACAGGTATATATGTATGTATATATGTATATAAAGGTATATACAGTATAGGTATATATGTATGTATATATGTATATAAAGGTATATACAGTATAGGTATATATGTATGTATATATGTATATAAAGGTATATACAGTACAGGCGTAATATGATCAAACTTTCTTGTTCTTGTCAAAAGTCTAGCAGCCGCATTTTGTACCAACTGTAATCTTTTAATGCTAGACATGGGGAGACCCGAAAATAATACGTTACAGTAATCTAGACGAGACGTAACAAAAACTGGCTTATGACACCAAAATGATTCCAGGGCTTAGCCACCGCTGCTGCTCACTGCTCCCCTCACCTCCAGGGCGTGGAACAAGGGGACGGGTCAAATGCAGAGGTTAATTTCACCTAATGTTTGTGTGTGTGACAATCTTTGGTACTTTAACCTTAACTTTAACTTAATAGGCAACAGCAAGAGTTATTGTTGTTCTTCTATTCATTCACAACACATCCAACCTGTTTGCATCCCCCCAAACAAATGTCAAAGTTTATTCAAATGATTAATTTATGGTAATATCAATTAAATTAGCTGCATTTGCTATGTAGTGAGAACAAAAACATTCACTTTTCCTATTAAACCACCATAAACACTCTTGTTATGGCCATGGTGTTATTTTTATTTCGAAGATGCACAATCTCATACTTACAGTTTCTCATTGCAACATGTCCTAAAAGGAGTAGGAAGAAGCAGATCTTATTTAAGCCTACCCCTTTTATGAATTCATAACACATTTGTTGGTTCACTTCTTGCACTCAATCAAAAAACACAAACAAACAGATAAATAACGAATAAATAATTGTAAGGTCCTAATGATATGTTGTTGATAAGTTGTGATTCCCGTTAGTAACCCATTTTGATTTTAACATGTGCAAAACAACATTTGTATTTACCCTATTTCTTAAAATAAAACAATCCAGTTTGCCCTCTGGACTGATTGTTCTATACCAGAAATTCTCCAATGAGTGGTACGCTAAAGAAACACTTAATTAAGGGATTATTGTTTTATGTTCCTGTATTTAAACACAGTGTTACTGTTAAAACTTTGTGTGATGTTACATCGGCCAAAATATTAAATATATGCTTGTTAGATAAATACTCTTCTTTAATTTTAATGAATACTTAGGCCTACTATGCTAATGTATTTTAGTGTTGGTCAATATGGTGGTACTAGGAGAGCTAAGTGTTTTCTCAGGCGGTCCTGGGTGGAAAAAGTTTGAGAACTACTGTTCAATAAATTCCAGTGTTACATCCATCTTTCAGGCATTTTGCAGACTTTGCTATAACATGTCTGCAAGAATCACTCCGCATAAAGCTATTGTCTTATAAACTTTACCGCATAAACTTAGAAAATAATTATACTGTATTTAAGGAATCCTTTTTTTTTTGCGCTCTATTTTAGGGGCCATGCTGCCAGAGTCTGTATTTTTTTTAGAGTGCATGCATGTGACTTCTTGTGGTACCAAAAAGAGCAAAGCTGGTCACCAGAAAAACGAAACTAGACTTTGTGGCGCAGATCTGTAGATCCGTTCGCTGTCGTATTACAGCAAGAACATTGTGTTCTGAGCAGACGGAAGCCATATGTTTTCAATTATTTATTTCCCCTCAAACCAGCCACTCTTATTTAACTTAAACACTCAGCATACTGTATATGCAGAAATCTGAGGCACCAGTAGAACGGGAGATGGTTGACTATGAACTCTGCGGACTCATCTAACTCGGGTTGTTCCGTTACCAATATTTTGATATCGGTAGCAGTAGCAAAATGTACAACAAATGTCATTATTGGTTTTACTTTAACAGAAAATCTTATGATACATTAAACATATTTTCTTATTGCACTCAAAGAAAATGTTTAACATTGTGTCTTGTCCCATTTTTTTTTAATTGTGAGGAGAAGCGTTAGAAAATAGATGGACAAATTGTTAATAATACTTGTTCATTTACTGTTACTATCTGGTTATTAGCGATATAGTTATTATAAGCGCTAATGCAAAAGTTCTATTTTTAGCAGTCTTTGTTGTCTCCTATGAAGTATGCTGTTAGTAGTACTACTGTTTTTGTTCAAGGAAAAGGCGAACGTTGTGATACTTCTGTAAGATGAATACGTGGCCGTATGCCTAAAATGGGCAAAATTCGTAAATATTACATATTATGAATGTGCCTGTTACTACACCAAATGTTTATCTACAGTGTGTATATAAAACAATAGTAGAGGTGGGAATGTTTTAAAAGTGCTGTATAGTTAGAATAGAGCGACTCCCATTGATTCCATTGTGAGCTGACTTTTGCTAACGTTTTTTTTTTACGATTTAGAATACATATATCAATCAATCAATGTTTACTTATATAGCCCTAAATCACTAGTGTCTCAAAGGGCTGCACAAACCACTACGACATCCTCGGTAGGCCCACATAAGGGCAAGGAAAACTCACACCCAGTGGGACATTGGTGACAATAATGACCCAGTGGGACGTCGGTGACAATGATGACTATGAGAACCTTGGAGAGGAGGAAAGCAATGGATGTCGAGCGGGTCTAACATGATACTGTGAAAGTTCAATCCACAATGGATCCAACACAGTCGCGAGAGTCCAGTCCAAAGCGGATCCAACACAGCAGCGAGAGTCCCGTTCACAGCGGAGCCAGCAGGAAACCATCCCAAGCGGAGGCGGATCAGCAGCGCAGAGATGTCCCCAGCCGATACACAGGCAAGCAGTACATGGCCACCGGATCGGACCGGACCCCCTCCACAAGGGAGAGTGGGACATAGAAGAAAAAGAAAAGAAACGGCAGATCAACTGGTCTAAAAAGGGAGTCTATTTAAAGGCTAGAGTATACAAATGAGTTTTAAGGTGAGACTTAAATGCTTCTACTGAGGTAGCATCTCGAACTGTTACCGGGAGGGCATTCCAGAGTACTGGAGCCCGAACGGAAAACGCTCTATAGCCCGCAGACTTTTTTTGGGCTTTGGGAATCACTAACAAGCCGGAGTCCTTTGAACGCAGATTTCTTGCCGGGACATATGGTACAATACAATCGGCAAGATAGGATGGAGCTAGACCGTGTAGTATTTTATACGTAAGTAGTAAAACCTTAAAGTCACATCTTAAGTGCACAGGAAGCCAGTGCAGGTGAGCCAGTACAGGTATATATGTATGTATATATGTATATAAAGGTATATACAGTATAGGTATATATGTATGTATATATGTATATAAAGGTATATACAGTACAGGTGTAATGTGATCAAACTTTCTTGTTCTTGTCAAAAGTCTAGCAGCCGCATTTTGTACCAACTGTAATCTTTTAATGCTAGACATGGGGAGACCCGAAAATAATACGTTACAGTAGTCGAGACGAGACGTAACAAACGCATGGATAATGATCTCAGCGTCTTTAGTGGACAGAATGGAGCGAATTTTAGCGATATTACGGAGATGAAAGAAGGCCGTTTTAGTAATGCTTTTAATGCTGTTATATATGTTATATATATATATATATATATATGAAAGAAAAACGTTTGTGTTCTTGTCTTACAATGTGATTTTCAATGATAGGCAAAATAAAAAATAAAAAAACAGTGCAGTTCCCCTTTAAGGGCGTAAGAATGAGTTTAACATTCGGAGCGGGACACACAACCTAACCCAAAACCTTTTACTGTATAACTGTGGAAACAATGAAATATTCAAAAGGCCTCTTCAGTCCTCTTTTCTAAAAAAAATCCTATCTTACCTCACACCCTGAAGCTCCCCCTGCCACTCCTATTTCTTCTCTGACTTTGGGACAAGTTCTTCTCGTTGTTAAAATGGTTTATGTTAAATATACGTATGCCACTGATTAATTTATGACCTCACCTGAGCTATTTTTTTCTCCAACTTATTTGTTTTAACTGCCTCGCTACATTCCAAACTATCATCCTCCTGATAAGACATGTTAAACATAAAATCTAATACAGGGGTCACCAACACGGTGCCCGCGGGCACCAGGTAGCCCGTAAGGACCAAATGAGTCGCCCGCTGGCCTGTTCTAAAAAAAGCTCAAATAGCAGCACTTACCAGTGAGCTGCCTCTATTTTTTACATTTTATTTATCTACTAGCAAGCTGGTCTTGCTTTGCTCGACATTTTTAATTCTAAAAGAGACAAAACTCTAATAGAATCTGAAAATCCAAGAAAACATTTTAAAAACTTGGTCTTCACTTGTTTAAATAAATGCATGTATTTTTTTTACTTTGCTTCTTATAACTTCCAGAAAGACAATTTTAGAGAAAAAATACAACCTTAAAAATGATTTTAGGATTTTTAAACACATTTACCTTTTTACCTTTTAAATTCCTTCCTCTTCTTTCCTGACAACTTAAATCAATGTTCAAGTATTTTTTTATTTTTCATTATAAAGAATAATAAATACATTTTAATTTAATTCTTCATTTTAGCTTCTGTTTTTTTGATGAAGAATATTTGTGAAATATTTTTTCTGGCAAATCTAGAAAATCTGTAGAATCAAATTTAAATCTTATTTCAAAGTCTTTTGAATTTTTTTTTTAATTTTTGTTCTGGAAAATTTAAAAGAAATAAAGATTTGTCTTTGTTAGAAATATAGCTTGGTCCAATTTGTTATATATTATAACAAAGTGCAGATTGGATTATAACCTATTTAAAACATATCATCAAAATTCTAAAATGAATCTTAATCAGGAAAAGTTACCAATGATGTTCCATAAATTATTTTTTAATGTTTTTCAAAAAGATTCGAATTAACTAGTTTTTCTATTCATTTTTTCCGGGTGAATTTTGAATTTTAAAGAGTCGAAATTGAAGATAAACTATGTTTCAAATTTTTATTTTCCTTTTTTTTGTGTTTTCTCCTCTTTTAAACCGTTCAATCAAGTGTTTTTTTTTCATCATTTATTCTCTACAAAAAAACCTTCTGTAAAAGGAAAAAAAACGTACGACGGAATGACAGACAGAAATACCCATTTTTTTATATATATATAGATTTATTTATTAAAGGTAAATTGAGCAAATTGGCTATTTCTGGCAATTTACTTAAGTGTGTATCAAACTGGTAGCCCTTCGCATTAATCAGTACCCAAGAAGTAGCTCTTGGTATTAAAAAGGTTGCTGACCCCTGATCTAATATAATGTCATACTTGTAGACAATTGGTTGAGTATGATTAGGTGTGGTCCTTGTGTTGTGTATCTGTTTACTCACACTGACATTATTCTAAAAAAAATAAAATAAAACAGGAAGTCCTGCTGCTGTTTCAACCTTTATTTGTGGCGCTATTGTGCTGGAATAAGATGGCAAAACATTTGAGCTATTGTTGACAATATTTGGAAACACTGACAAAGTTTACTAAAAATAATGGATGAGTGACCATGCCAGGATTAGAATGACTTCACTCAAA
Source organism: Nerophis ophidion (assembly GCF_033978795.1). Taxonomy (NCBI): domain Eukaryota; kingdom Metazoa; phylum Chordata; class Actinopteri; order Syngnathiformes; family Syngnathidae; genus Nerophis; species Nerophis ophidion. Next base: position 43,880,800 of record NC_084630.1, on the reverse strand, counting down.
AGACGTGCTCGGGAAGTATGAATATAAAGTGACAGTTTTATAAAGAAGCAATATTTGTGACAACGTTCCCTTCACAGATCTTTGCAGTCTCTTGTGTCCCTCAGAGTCAGAGCAGTTTAGTGAATGGGGTGGACCAGGGATTTGATGTTATGTTTCGCTTTCAAAATGATACCACAAGAGTCAAAGATTTCAAAGACGATCAATCAATATGAAGAAAAATGCGAGAGCCGACCGACCCTTGACCGCTGACCAATCACAACAGAGTTGGCCTGATTTGGGAGGAGGCTGCGGGATCTGAGTATTTCAGCCAAAAGGAGAAGAATGCGGATTAGCCCTGTTCACACCCTTAAGCTTTTTATTTTTTATTATCATTCCAAAAGCCCCTGAAATGAGCAGGATAAGGCACCTTAATGTTTACTGTATAGCACACAAGGTGTAACGGTGCATGTATTTGTAATCAGATTTGTCCGTACGGAACATTAATTTTGGGTAGGGATGTAACGTTAATCAGCAGGCTTTTCCCTGGAATGCCAACATATCTGCGGCGGTCGAAGAGTGGCTAGGGCAGGGGTGGCCAACTAGTCAGAGACTAAGAGCCACTTTTTTTTCTGTGTTACTGCAAAGAGCCACATCATACACATGGGTACACATGAAAATCATCTTTTAATCATGTATGCAAGCATACACAGACCTCTGCTCAGCCAGATCTAATGAAAATAACCACACCAACATGATATCAGTAATTTTCAACAGTTAACATTGTGTGCACTGTCTCACACACACAAACTCTCAGTTCAAGCAAGTCCACAAACAATAATAGAATAATTTTCAATAACATCTTTCTCTTACTATGCTGCTTAGTGAGACTTCTGGCATTCCTTATCTTGAACAATCCTCTTCAAATCTGGCTTGTATTCTGTTGTTGCCACTCTAAGTAATTCTTTCAAATGAGTGTCAGTCAGAACAGATCGATGCTTTGATTTCACATGTTTCAGGGTAGAAAACACAGACTCGCAGACGTACGCTGACCCAAACATGGACAGTATCTTAAGCGCAGCTCGTTTGATGTTGGGGTATTTTTCAATTAGCACACTTTTCCAGAACTCAACGGTCCCTTCCCTTAAAACAGCTTTCAGTTGCTCCTCCTCACAAAGGTCGATCATCTCCAACTCAGCCGCAGCCTCATCTGTGACGAGCGGGGCTTTCAAACAGTCTGTCTCCGCATTAAATGGGTCGACGAGGAACGTAATCTGTGGTCTTTTCAGTTGTAGATCACAGAACCGGGTCACAAACCTTTTGTGCATGTTTGCAACCAGTGTTGTATATCTGTCTCTTTTCTCGTTTGACGTCACTCAAACAGGCTTAATGGTCAGTGTGCCATCTAGCTGTAGGGGGAGTGAATGACAGCGCCAGCCAAGCATTTTTGACGCATGTCATGTGACAGCTCCTGAAGAGCCGCATGAAACTAGTTAAAGAGCCGCATGAGGCTCGCGAGCCGCGGGTTGGCCAGGCCAGGGCTAGGGCAATGGTGGGGAAGTTTTCAATCTGACAATACGATGTACCGTATATATTTCCTTTAAAAAGGCAAAGAAATGTATAGATACATTTAAAACAAATCGGTGTTATTATTCATTAATATTAACTTATATTTTTTTCTTACAAAATATCGTTTTGCTGTGTTTTTCAATTTTTGCTGCTTATTGTGCAAAGTACTTTGTTGAGAATGTTTTTTCGAGAGATTTCTCCGATCCTTTTAATTCTGGGTTTATTGTAGCCTGTACTCGAGACAAGAGACTCAACTTCTGTCCCTGTTTAAGTACAAACCCCGTTTCCAGATGAGTTGGGAAATTGTGTTAGATGTAAATATACACAGAATACAATGATTTGCAAATCATTTTCAACCCATATTCAGTTGAATATGCTCCAAAAACACATTTGATGTTCAAACTGATAAACATTTTTTTTGTGCAAAAAATTATTAACTTTAGAATTTGATGCCAGCAACACGTGACAAAAAAGTTGGGAAAGGTGGCAATACATACTGATAAAGTTGAGGAATGCTCATCAAACACTTATTTGGAACATCCCGCAGGTGTGCAGGCTAATTAGGAACAGGTGGGTGGACTTTCACAAGAAAGGATGGGGCGAGGTACACCCTTTTGTCCACAACTGCATCAGCAAATAGTCAAACAATTTAAGAACAACGTTTCTCAAAGTGCAATTGCAAGAAATTTAGGGATTTCAACATCTACGGTCCATAATATCATCAAAAGGTTCAGAGAATCTAGAGGAATCACTCCACGTAAGCGGCATGGCCGGAAACCAACATTGAATGACCGTGACCTTCGATCCCTCAGACAGCACTGTATCAAAAACCGACATCAATCTCTAAAGGATATCACCACATGGGCTCAGGAACACTTCAGAAAACCACTGTCACTAAATACAGTTCGTTGCTACATCTTTGAGTGCAAGTTACAGCTTTACAATGCAAAGCGAAAGCCATTTATCAACAACATCCAGAAACGCCGCCAGCTTCTCTGGGACCCGAGATCATCTGAGATGGACTGATGCAAAGTGGAAAAGTATTCTGTGGTCTGACGAGTCCACATTTCAAATTGTTTTTGGAGATATTTGACATCGTGTCATCCGGACCAAAGGGGAAGCGAACCATCCAAACTCTTATCGATGCAAAGTTCAAAAGCCAGCATCTGTGATGGAATGGGGGTGCATAAGTGCCCAAGGCATGGGCAAATTACACATCTGTGAAGGCACCATTAATGCTGAAAGGTACATACAGGTTTTGGAACAACATATGATGCCATCCAAGCGCCGTCTTTTTCATGCACGCCCCTGCTTATTTCCGCAAGACAATGCCAAGCCACATTCAGCACGTGTTACAGCAGCGGGGCTTCGTAAAGAAAGAGTGCGGGTACTTTCCTGGCCCGCCTGCAGTCCAGACCTGTCTCCCATCGAAAATGTGTGGCGCATTATGAAGCGTAAAATACGACAGCGGAGACACCGGACTGTTGAACGACCGAAGCTCTACATAAAACAAGAATGGGAAAGAATTCCACTTTCAAAGCTTCAACAATTTGTTTCCTCAGTTCCCAAACATTTATTGAGTGTTATTAAACGAAAAGGTGATGTAACACAGTGGTGAACACGCCCTTTCCCAACTACTTTGTCATGTGTTGCAGCCATGAAATTCTAAGTTTATTATTTGCCAAAAAAAAAAAGTTTTTGAGTTTGAACATCAAATATATTGTCTTTGTATTGCATTCAATTGAATATGTTTTGAAAAGGATTTGCAAATAATTGTATTTCCAAATCATATGGAAACGGGGTTTGTATGTCCTAATGACAGACCTGCCTCTGTCAGACATAGTGCTGTGCAAAGTATTTTTTGGCGGCTAAATTTGTTGGTGTATCAATAGTCAATAGTACGCAAATAATAAACTATATATATCAATTATTACTGCAACGACCTCCAGCCATCCATCTATCTTCTTCCGCTTATCCGAAGTCAGGTCGCGGGGACATCAGCCTAAGCAGAGAAGCACAGATTTCCCTCTCCCCAGCTTCTTCGTCAAGCTCTTCCCCTGGGATCCAAAGGCATTCCCAGGCCAGCTGTGAGACATACTCTCTTCACCGTGTCCTGGGTCTTTCCCTTGGTCTCTTATCAGTCAGACGCGCCCAAACACCTCATTAGGGAGGTGTTTGGGGGACATTGTGACCAGGTGCCCGAGGCACCTCATCTGGCTACTCTCGATGTGGAGGAGCAGCGGCTTTATTCTTTACTGTAACATGTATTTTCGGGTGTCAAGATGTTAATTGTTCTCATTGTCTTAAACACACTGTGTTGACGAAGAATGAGGAAGTGTTACTGAATGGATTACATGCTGGAATTGGACTGGTTGTCAGCATGAGATTGGCAATAAAAGTTAAAAAGAGTTTCAGACTTTGTGTGTCCTCTTCTGGACACTATAGCACATAATATTACATTAATTTGTTTTCACAGTGTGGCGACTACTATTTTGCCGTGTCAAGCCGCCACAATCAATTACATTAATTGGGGAAACCCTGAACGGAAAAATTATAACCGCAGTAAAATTCCCGACTGTTTGTATTACCATTTCAAGTTACAATTATCGTATAACTGTGATTAGGGACGGCGTGGCACAGTGGGAGACTGGCCATGCGCAACCCGAGGGTCCCTGGTTCAATCCCCACCTAGTACCAACCTTGTCACGTCCGTTGTGTCCTGAGCAAGACACTTCACCCTTGCTCCTGATGGGTGCTGGTCAGCGCCTTGCATGGCAGCTCCCTCCATCAGTGTGTGAATGTGTGTGTGAATGTGGAAGTAGTGTCAAAGCGCTTTGAGTACCTTGAAGGTAGAAAAGCGCTATCCAAGTACAACCCATTTATCATTTATCATTAATAAACGCCCTTTGATAAAACTCATGGACCAGCTAGCACTAGCTCACTAGCCAGATTAAATGCAAATATGTATACAAGAGACATTAACGTCTTTCTCTAATACGAAACCACATATCCCAATCTAAACTTATACAAACATGTGCTGTCTGAGCAACTAAGATATTCAATTGTGCACAATGAAACTACTGACTTTGCCCTCTTAGTACAGAGTGATCAAACTGACATGGATGTTGACATGTTTTCAACAGGAAGTGATGTCACATAAACCATAAGTCAATCAATCAATGTTTACTTATATAGCCCTAAATCACTAGTGTCTCAAAGGGCTGCACAAACCACCACGACATCCTCGGTAGGCCCACATAAGGGCAAGGAAAACTCACACCCAGTGGGACGTCGGTGACAATAATGACTATGAGAACCTTGGAGAGGAGGAAAGCAATGGATGTCGAGCAGGTCTAACATGATATTATGAAAGTTCAATCCACAATGGATCCAACACAGTCGCGAGAGTCCAGTCCAAAGCGGATCCAACACAGCAGCGAGAGTCCCGTTCACAGCGGAGCCAGCAGGAAACCATCCCAAGCGGAGGCGGATCAGCAGCGCAGAGATGTCCCCAGCCGATACACAGGCGAGCAGTACATGGCCACCGGATCGGACCGGACCCCCTCCACAAGGGAGAGTGGGACATAGAAGAAAAAGAAAAGAAACGGCAGATCAACTGGTCTAAAAAGGGAGTCTATTTAAAGGCTAGAGTATACAAATGAGTTTTAAGGTGAGACTTAAATGCTTCTACTGAGGTAGCATCTCGAACTGTTACCGGGAGGGCATTCCAGAGTACTGGAGCCCGAACGGAAAACGCTCTATAGCCTGCAGACTTCTTTTGGGCTTTGGGAATCACTAACAAGCCGGAGTCCTTTGAACGCAGATTTCTTGCCGGGACATATGGTACAATACAATCGGCAAGATAGGATGGAGCTAGACCGCGTAGTATTTTATACGTAAGTAGTAAAACCTTAAAGTCACATCTTAAGTGCACAACGCCATTTTTCTTTTATCATTTAAAAAAGCACTTTAAAACCTTTAACAAATTAAAACAGAAACTATCAAGATATTTAAACACTTCTGCAAAGAAAGTATATTTGTGTCCTATTTATTTCATTGTATTTTTTGAACAAAACTTGGTTAAAAATATTTTGTGTGTATCACTCCTTTTATATTGTTACATTCCTTGTACCTGAGGGTTTTTGCATTTTTTTTTTTTCACTTTGAAAAGCATTCAAACTAATCAGTTTTGTTCCCTTACTGTACCAAAAATTTACCTTTAAAACTGAGGTATGTTTCAATCTGTGATTATATCGTACCGTTACTCACCTATGATGTATATAGAACTTCACTTATTTTTGCACCAGAATCTATGCCGTGCATTGGCTCACTTGTTTTGACATATAATATATGATTTGTTTGGCTTATGTGAGGTCTCTGATCCGCACTAAAGTTTGATACACTTCCTCTCTTCTTAAAGAGATGGGGCACGGTGGACACGTACATGAGCGCATGATAGAATGCGTTATAGAATTACTGTAATCGCTCTGCCTCAGTTCCTAATGCTATCCGCCACCTTTTTATGTATACAAAGACTTGAAATTATCTTCAGGAAAGTTGCAGAAATTTGCCCTGAGCTTTGTTTTTTTATTTTAAATGTTGAAATATAACTTGAAACAGTTTCTCTTTACCAGCGGATTTTATTCAACGTCGAACGTGTTTTGAGAAAAATGTAGTTCGGAGTGTTGTTTTTAGAATTTTACTACACTGTTTGCAATGTCGAGGCTTCACGGTGGGAGAGGGGTTAGTGCGTCTGCCTCACAATACGAAGGTCCTGCAGTCCTGGGTTCAAATCCAGGCTCGGGATCTTTCTGTGTGGAGTTTGCATGTTTTCCCCGTGAATGCGTGGGTTCCCTCCGGGTACTCCGGCTTCCTCCCACTTCCAAAGACATGCACCTGGGGATAGGTTGATTGGCAACACTAAATTGGCCCTAGTGTGTGAATGTTGTCTGTCTATCTGTGTTGGCCCTGCGATGAGGTGGCGACTTGTCCAGGGTGTACCCTGCCTTCCGCCCGATTGTAGCTGAGATAGGCGCCAGCGCCCCCCGCGACCCCAAAAGGGAATAAGCGGTAGAAAATGGATGGATGGGGATGTTTGCAATGTCATCTTAAAGGCCTACTGAAAGCCACTACTAGCCACCACGCAGTCTGATAGTTTATATATCAATGATGAAATATTAACATTGCAACACATGCCAATACGGCCTTTTTAGTTTACTAAATTGCAATTTTAAATTTCACGCGAGTTTCTTGTTGAAAACGTCGCAGAATGATGACGCGTACGCGTGACGTCACGGACTGTAAGGAAATATTAACGCTGCACCACTAGCGGCTAAAAGTCGTCTGCTTAAATTTCATAATTACACAGTATTTTGGACATCTGTGTTGCTGAATCTTTTGCAATTTGTTCATTTAATAATGGAGACGTCAAAGAAGAATGCTGTTGGTGGAAAGCGGTGGATTGCAGCTGTCTTTAGCACCGAGACACAGCCGTTGTTTATTTGTTTGTTGTGAAGCAGAGCGGTCAAGCGAACATGTTTTCTCTAGGTCAACCAGCATGTCTTTGGATGGGAAAATTGTGATATTAAGTCTTACCGGAGAAATCAGTGGATTATGGGACTTCCTCCTGCAGTAGCTTTGTCTCTCTGAGACACTGCATGTTCACCACAGCCATCCGACCTCGAGGTATGACTTTAGAATCTCACTAAAACACTATCAAAACAATAAGCAGATAAGGGATCTTCCAAAATTATTCGAATAAATGTGTCTAATTACATCTGAAACGCTCACACTGCCGTCGCTTATTTTATTTTATTTTTTCTAGTCCTTCACTATCAATATCCTAATTCAGGAATCTTTCATCCTCGCTCAAATTAATGCGGGAATTGTCGCTTTCTCGGTCCGAATTGCTCTTACTGCTGTGGGGAGCCCTGCAACCCGTGACGTCACGCGCACATACTTCCGGCAAAGGCAGGGCTTTTCTATTAGCGACGAAAAGTTGCAAACTTTATCGTCGATGTTCTCTACTAAATCTTTTCAGCAAAAATATGGCAATATCGCGAAAGGATCAAGTATGACACATAGAATGGACCTGCAATTCCTATTTAAATAAGAACATCTAATTTATGTAGGCCTTTAAACTACTAGTTTTAAACAAATAAAATAAAAACTAGTTTTGAATCATCTCTGCCGTTTGTATTTGTCGCTTTTTTGTGTGTGTTTTTTAAATAGGGAACCAAATTCTTAATACATTTTCTTGTGAAAAAGTTGAACATTTTATTTTCAGGCCTTATCGCAAACAGTTGGAGTTAAAAATATAAGGATTTCTGCCACCAACTGAGCCAGGCAGTTATATTTAGAGGATGTCTGTGGCATTGAATAGGTGTGTTTGTGGGGCACTTTGGCTGACATGCCAACCTTTCCGTAAGACTCCCTGAAATTGCCTTTGTCTACTGATATTCAGAGAATCCAACTTACCAGAAGGAATGAACAAGGGGTATTTTTCTCAAGTGCACATTTCCTCCTCTCCAATAAAAATATATATATATATATCAATCAATCAATCAATGTTTACTTATATAGCCCTAAATCACTAGTGTCTCAAAGGGCTGCACAAACCACCACGACATCCTCGGTAGGCCCACATAAGGGCAAGGAAAACTCACACCCAGTGGGACATTGGTGACAATAATGACCCAGTGGGACGTCGGTGACAATGATGACTATGAGAACCTTAGAGAGGAGGAAAGCAATGGATGTCGAGCGGGTCTAACATGATACTGTGAAAGTTCAATCCACAATGGATCCAACACAGTCGCGAGAGTCCAGTCCAAAGCGGATCCAACACAGCAGCGAGAGTCCCGTTCACAGCGGAGCCAGCAGGAAACCATCCCAAGCGGAGGCGGATCAGCATCGCAGAGATGTCCCCAGCCGATACACAGGCAAGCAGTACATGGCCACCGGATCGGACCGGACCCCCTCCACAAGGGAGAGTGGGACATAGGAGAAAAAGAAAAGAAACGGCAGATCAACTGGTCTAAAAAGGGAGTCTATTTAAAGGCTAGAGTATACAAATGAGTTTTAAGGTGAGACTTAAATGCTTCTACTGAGGTGGCATCTCGAACTGTTACAGGGAGGGTATTCCAGAGTACTGGAGCCCGAACGGAAAACGCTCTATAGCCCGCAGACGTTTTTTGGGCTTTGGGAATCACTAACAAGCCGGAGTCCTTTGAACGCAGATTTCTTGCCGGGACATATGGTACAATACAATCGGCAAGATAGGATGGAGCTAGACCGTGTAGTATTTTATACGTAAGTAGTAAAACCTTAAAGTCACATCTACATTTTTGTGAGTGGAGTTTTAAAAACTATATCTGTTCACATAAAAACACAATAATTGACTATTAGGGACATGTTGTCTTTCTATAAAAAAATACAAGAGAAGACTGGTACAAAACACTTTTGTTAAACAATATAGTGATGAGCAATAACGTGTATATTATCTTTAAATCAACACAAAGAAGTGGAACCTGCTGCACTCCTTGTTGACAGCCTCAACAGCACTGAATTTTTTCCCAACCAAGTCATTGCCAAGTACAGTGGGGCAAAAAAGTATTTAGTCAGCCAGCGATTGTGCAAGTTCTCCCACTTAAAATGATGACAGAGGTCTGTAATTTTCATCATAGGTACACTTCAACTGTGAGAGACAGAATGGGAAAAAAAAATCCAGGAATTCACATTGTAGGAATTTTAAAGAATTTGTCTGTAAATTATGGTGGAAAATAAGTATTTGGTCAACCATTCAAAGCTCTCACTGATGGAAGGAGGTTTTGGCTCAAAATCTCCCGATTTATGGCCCCATTCATTCTTTCCTTAACACGGATCAATCGTCCTGTCCCCTTAGCAGAAAAACAGCCCCAAAGCATGATGTTTCCACCCCCATGCTTCACAGTAGTTATGGTGTTCTTGGGATGCAACTCGGTATTCTTCTTCCTCCAAACACGACGAGTTGTGTTTATACCAAAAAGTTCTATTTTGGTTTCATCTGACCACATGACATTCTCCCAATCCTCAGCTGTATCATCCATGTATCCATTTTGGTATAAACTCAACTTGTCATGTTTGGAGGAAGAAGAATATGTATATCGATGTACGCGATATATCGCCCAGCCCTAGTTCGGTTCTTATTATGTTTTTGGTTCGGTGCACATATTGTTCTTTTTAACACCCTAGAATATCATTTATCCCAATAATACGGGGTTGTCTCTGTGCGATATAGAAAATGCTGAGGGCATTACACTGCGGGCTCTTCCCACTCCTTCTTGTGTCTCCTTCTCACAGATAGCAAGCGCATCTTCTTCCATACGTCACATACTGTCACGTCATACGTCACTAACGTATAAATATGTAGCATCAATTCAAAAGTCACCTGCTAATAACTTTAATAAATACAGTTTTGGTCAATTGACTTACTTGTGATTTCCTTCAATCAATCAATGAATGTTTATTTATATAGCCCCAAATCACAAATGTCTCAAAGGACTGCACAAATCATTACGACTACGACATCCTCGGAAGAACCCACAAAAGGGCAAGGAAAACTCTTCTCTGCATTAAAGTGTAAAATGAGTATATATTAATGCGGTATGAACAAGAATGTTTTATGGCCCGCCGTGTAATTTAATTTGGCCCTTGAGGCAATATCAATTTAGCATTAGAGCTGGCCTGCCGGTGTCATACAGCGTCGGTGCCGCTGTAACACCGCATTCACCGCTAATACTCATACTTGCCAACCCTCCTAATTTTCCCGGTAGACTCCCGAAGTTCAGTAGCCCTCCCGAAAATCTCCCGGGGCAACCATTCTCCCGAATTTCTACCAATTTCCACCTGGAAAACTATATTGGGGGCGTGCATTTAAGGCACTGCCTTTAGCGTTCTCTACAACCTGTCGTCACGTCCGTTTTCCTCCATACTAACAGCGTGTCACATAATATTTGTGGCTTTTACACACACACACACATGCACAAGTGAATGCAAAGCATACTTGGTCAACAGCCATTCAGGTCACACTGAGGGTGGCCGTATAAACAACTTTAGCACTGTTACAAATATGCGCCACACTGTGAACCCACACCAAACAAGAATGACAAACACATTTCGGGTGAACACCCGCACCATAACACGACAGAACAAATACCCAGAAACCCTTGCAGCACTAACTCTTCCGGGACCAATAATTAACGTTTTATTCATGCATTTTCTCTTGCTACTTCGAGGTTTGAATGTTTGGTTCATTCATTATTGTTATTTTATTTTCAAATGTATTACTAGCTTGTTGATATTTACCTCAGAAGATTGCAAATAGAAAAAAAGGCATACATTTATTTTATTTTATTTTATTTGATATGCCATTGATGTTTTTTTAATTGTTATTATTATTATTTGAAACTGGATTTTGCATGTAACTAAAGTTATATAAGCCTTGCTTGTTCAATATTTAATGCAAAACTTGTTTGGGTCCCTATTAAAAGGTTAATTAGTTCAACCTTGGCCCGCGGTTTTGTTCCGTTGGCCCACTCTGTATTTGAGTTTGACACCCCTGTTGTAGACACATAGAATCATCATACTGCTGTGATTATATGTATCAAGTGTTAATTCAAGCCTAGGAAAAAATATAGAGATATATATCGTGTATCGCGATATGGCCTAAAAATATTGAGATATTTAAAAAAGGCCATATCGCCCAGCCCTAAACCGAACCATTGATTTTGTAAACCGTTTCACCCCTGGTCCATAGTGTGTGTATCTTTGGGGGTATACAGTATATAATACAGTGTGCAGAGAGAATTGGGCGATGTGATTACACAATATCGTAGCAACGTAGGAAGTAGGACAAAGCGCATTAAGACTGCAAACCTGGAACTACAGTATAAAATAACAAACAGATTTGTAAAGTAAAACATCAACATAAATTGAGTAGTATGCCTTTTACTATAAACATATTATGCTATAGTAATAGTTTGATTGTACTTGAGCATGTGACCTTTTAATAGTTTGTGACCACTTTGTTCAGAACTGGGCTCCTGATCTTGGAACACCATTTTTGAGTAAAGCAGTCTATCTTGTTTAAAATCCAATGTTTCATACACATGTGAAAACCTGCTACAATATAATGTAATACAACATGGCTGATAACCCCTGCCCTAAAAGATTGTATTTTGTTAAATATTTGGGTGTAGTGACTAACTGCTAACTGTTTTGTAAGAACAGGCTGATTAGAGAGACCCGTTTGTCAATAGCCATGCATACAACTCTCTCAGGTGGGATATTTGCACGATAGTGCTTTGAACCAATACTAACACAATCATGCTTGCAACAATCAACAATGTCTATTGGTGCTCATCAAGTGCTAATTATCACCTTCAAATGTTATCTGCACTTATGAAAATATATATTGATGTATTTTACATAATACTAATACGTCAAAACAGCTTTAAGTGAGTTTCTAAAAAAATATATATGTTTTTGGTGAGGAAAAGCTGTTGCCCTTCACCACATTCAAGTCACATTTGTTTACAACCTTTGCTTTAATTTTATGTAGGGATAGGTACCTTTTCACATTTGAATCAATACAGGTACTCAAAAGTACCAATTTATGGTACTTCTGTGTGTGCGCAAGTGTTAATAAATGTAAATTTGTTAACACATGACAAATTCCATTTAAAAGTGAGCTAATAATAATAATAACCGTGCTGTCCAGTGCTTGTCTCATTTGCAGGTATTATATAGAATACTTCGTACGCAGTTGAAATTCTATGACAAAATGTATAGACAACTGTATGTTGCCATGTCAAGGAGTAGTATTTGCCATTAAGGTACAGTAAATCTAGACTTTTGTTAGGATACGATAGGATAAGATAGGAGAGGGTAGTATAGGATAGGATATATTTTATTCATCCCACAATTAGGAAATGATGTGGTTGCAGAGCAGATTCAAAAAGTCCAAAAAATAAGGTAAAACCCATGAAAACAAGAAGGGAACATTAATGAACACAAAAAGGGAACTGCACTCTGTTTTTACATGTTGCCTATCGTTTACAATCATTATGTATCAATATGTATTTATTCCTAAAGCAATCATTATGACGATGGATGTTTATTTTTTTTAAATTCTAAATATTAAGTAAATGCAATCAAATGTCCTTAAAAGCCCTTAAAAATATTATATATCATATAAAAGAATATTAAAACACCTCCATTGAGGGTGCTAAAAGCGAGCACCAATAGACTAAAGAATAGCTTTTACCCAAGAGCCATAATAGCACTAAACAGGCACTGAGTGTCCATATGTCCATCATGTCCTCATGTGTAATGTTTAAATGTTTTTCTATTTTTTTGGACTACAATGTGAAATAATGTTTTATGTATGTATACATAGATACATCTGTCATCTCTATCTTTTTTATTTTATTTATTTTTTATTTATTTATTTATTTTTTTAAATTTATACTACCATATTGTATATGCACCTTAGGAGGAGCTGCTCCAATTTCGTTGTTCTTTGAACCTGTTCATTGCAATAATGACAATAAAACTCTATTCTATTCTATTCTATTCTATTTATTTACATTATGTAAGTATATATGTAATTTAGTAACAGGCACATTTATAATAAGATTTAATATTTAGATATTTTTATAATCTTAGGCATTCATTTAAACAATGCATCACCATCTTTGCTTTTTTTTCTTCATTACTGATTACTGCACAATGCAGACTGTATGAGAGCCAACCAACATAGTAAAACATCACTGACTTTGTAATGTCTGCTGTCATTAGGATGCCGACTGCTAGGATGGTCATATATTCCCATTTAGATGAAGAATGACCATAATCCTCACAGAGGGGTGGTAGGGCGGGGAGTCCAAGCGTTCTTTCATGTCGTTCTCGCCATTTTCGAGTCCTAAATGGCTGTCAGAGTGCACCAACTTGTTGGAATACTTCCTCAGACTTCCTCTGTCCAGGTGAGATGCATTATTTATGAGCTACAATAAACTTCTAAGGAGCAAGGAAGGGAGGAAACACCTCGCCAGTCGATCATGTCAAAATTGTGCACAGGCTTGTGATCACAGCGCCGCTATACATAGTTTGTCTGTGTTAGCACTTATAATAACAATATCACTAATACTTGGTTGATATTCCATCCATCCATCCATTTTCTACCGCTTATTCCCTTGTGGGGTCGCGGGGGGCGCTGGCGCCTATCTCAGCTACAATCGGGCGGAAGGCGGGGTACACCCTGGACAAGTCGCCACCTCATCGCAGGGCCAACACAGATAGACAGACAACATTCACACACTAGGGCCAATTTAGTGTTGCCAATCAACCTATCCCCAGGTGCATGTCTTTGGAAGTGGGAGGAAGCCGGAGTACCCGGAGGGAACCCACGCATTCACGGGGAGAACATGCAAACTCCACACAGAAAGATCCCGAGCCTGGATTTGAACCCAGGACTGCAGGACCTTCGTATTGTGAGGCAGACGCACTAACCCCTCTGCCACCGTGAAGCCCCATAAAGTTTTTTTTTTTAAATAAAAAAAATCAGAGGATTGAAAAAAAAAAATCTAACACAATATGCTTTATATATGTTTTTTTTGTAATTAAACTGTTAAAACTGCACAATATTTTACGGTGGGGTCGCATGGTTATGTGCAGGTTGTTTCCCCAAGATGCAAATGGGCAAACGGAAGCAGCGTGCAGCTAAGAAAAATTATTTATTCAAACAAATAAATCATGATATTCAATTCACAAAATGTTTTTGAGTGGTTATTTATTGGATTTTTTGGGCGAAATAGATGATCACCCATTTGCTCCCCTGTGAGCATACTTTTATTTGTGTTTATTTAAAAGGTAGAATGCATCAAAAAATTCCATCTGTTGTCATGTCTTTCATAATTCCCCAAAAAGTGCAGTTCCTCTGTAAGCGGTGCCGTTTTTACACACAGCAACAAAAGTAAAACGCAATGAAAAACAAAAAAATAGTTATACATAATAAGTAAATTAATAAATGATGAAAATTACATAATATGTGCATAGGTTGATTGGCAACACTAAATTGGCCCTAGTGTGTGAATGTGAGTGTGAATGTTGTCTGTCTGTCTGTGTTGGCCCTGCGATGAGGTGGCGACTTGTCCAGGGTGTACCCCGCCTTCTGCCCGATTGTAGCTGAGATAGGCGCCAGCGCCCCCCGTAACTCCAAAAGGGAATAAGCGGTAGAAAATGGATGGAATGGATAATTAATATACATATTTATCCATCCATCCATCATCTTCCGCTTATCTGAGGTCGGGTCGCGGGGGCAGCAGCCTAAGCAGGGAAGCCCAGACTTCCCTATCTCCAGCCACTTGGTCTAGCTCTTCCCGGGGGATCCCGAGGCGTTCCCAGGCCAGCCGGGAGACATAGTCTTCCCAACGTGTCCTGGGTCTTCCCCTTGGCCTCCTACCAGCTGGACATGCCCTAAACACATCCCTAGGGAGGCGTTCGGGTGGCATCCTGACCAGATGCTCGAACCACTTCATCTGGCTCCTCTCGATGTGGAGGAGCAGCGGCTTTACTTTGAGTTCCTCCCGGATGGCAGAGCTTCTCACCCTATCTCTAAGGGAGAGCCCCACCACACGGTGGAGGAAACTCATTTGGGCCGCTTGTACCCGTGATCTTATCCTTTCGGTCATGACCCAAAGCTCATGACCATAGGTGAGGATGGGAACGTAGATCGACCGGTAAATTGAGAGGTTTGCCTTCCGGCTCAGCTCCTTCTTCACCACAACGGATCGGTACAACGTCCGCATTACTGAAGACGCCGCACCGATCCGCCTGTCGATCTCACGATCCACTCTTCCCCCACTAGTGAACAAGACTCCTAGGTACTTGAACTCCTCCACTTGGGGCAGGGTCTCCTCCCCAACCCGGAGATGGCACTCCACCCTTTTCCGGGCGAGAACCATGGACTCGGACTTGGAGGTGCTGATTCTCATTCCGGTCGCTTTATATTCATATTAAATATGTATATTAATTATGATTAATATACATATTTAATATGTTATTATTACTTTTATATAATAATATAATTGGGCACATATGATTGAAACATGCATAAATAATTAATACAACAAAAACACCATCTTAACACCCACATATATTGTGGTGGTCTCTGCGGTGTTCCAAGCCAATGTCTGTTTGATTATAACATGCATCTTCGGTGTAGTTTTCATTACCAAATTTGAAGGTGTTGAGATTGCCATGTAAAGTTGCCAATACTGATCAGTAGTATACCAATATAAAACAGCATCGAGCTGGCGCATTTGTAATAGTGGAAGTGGAAGTTCAAGGGTTGTCTATCAGGCATACTTGCGGACGTGACTTCACGTGCAACAGGTATTGTAATAGATAGAGAGATTGATAGATAGTACTTTAATGATTCCTTCAGGAAAATTGAAATAATATGGCACCATTGGATTTATGTGAACCAATACCCAGTAGTACCAACTGTATTCGGTCAGTAACTTTAAGTACCAAATTCAGTCAATTTCATAAATTTTCTGTCATGGCAGGCTGATATAAATGTTCTTAACAAAATAAAATGTGTATTGACCCACAGTGGGATCTAACCACTCTGTTTTCCCCCGGTCTTTTGATCTACAGGGAGATTAAATGGCACTGCTGCTTTTAATAAATCTTGGTCATGATTTATACGAAGGCACAAAGTCAAGTGCAGTGATAATAAAATACCTTTAATGCTTTATTGGTCTCCATGGCCCCGTTGTTCTTTGCAGAAATTGTACACATCCACTCCAATGTAATTTTCCGATCTATTACGGTCGAGAGAACTTTGCAATGTTCCTGTAGCAATCAGATC
The DNA here is from genome assembly GCF_033978795.1 of Nerophis ophidion. NCBI lineage: Eukaryota > Metazoa > Chordata > Actinopteri > Syngnathiformes > Syngnathidae > Nerophis > Nerophis ophidion. The sequence goes on along the minus strand of NC_084630.1, from coordinate 43,864,341 downwards.
TATTAACACAAAGATACGTCCAAGGTTTTAGAAAATAACGTTTAACACAAGGGCCTTAAAAGCTTTGAGATAGACCCCTCTCTTCGTCTTTTCTCCTTGCAGATAAAGCTATTCTCATTTAATCACATCTGAACACACACACACACACACACACACGTATAAACCCACACACAGACATTGAATGCATTGACTGTGCGTGAGGGAGTTTGTTGTGTTACCATGGCGAGAGTAGCTTATGACATCAGCAAGGGAAGCGCAGACATACCAGGGAGAAAAATGAAGACAAGTCATGAAAGGTACCATCATCTTTTGTGTTTTACAGCCAGAATTGAATTGAACAAGATAACATAACTGCCATTCTGCCACTATTTGGCATGTCTAGCCAACGCTAGACATGCCAAATAGTGGCAGAATGCCATCTCAGGACAATTCTCTTCTTGTTATTTTATTTTCCCTAGTGTAGTGCGTGTGCCTCACAATACGAAGATCCTGGGTTCAATCCTGGGCTCGGGATCTTACTGTGTGGAGTTTGTATGTTTTCCCTGTGCCTGTATGGGTTTCCTCCGGGTACTCCAGCTTCCTCCCACCTCCAAAGACATGCACCTGGGGATAGGTTGATTGGCAACACCAAATTGGCCCTACTGTGTGAATGTGTGTGTGAATGTTGTCTGTCTATCTGTGTTGGCCCTGTGATGAGGTGGCGACTTGTCCAGGGTGTACCCCACATTCCGCCTTCCGCTCTACCACCCTTGTGACCCCGAACGGGACCAGCGGTAGACAATGGATGGATGGAAGCCAGTTTTACTTATATTGACTAGTTTTCATTGCCTCATCTGCTTACCATGAATTGATTAATGTGGACCCCGACTTGGGCGGCATAGCTCGGTTGGTAGAGTGGCCGTGCCAGCAACTTGAGGGTTGCAGGTTCGATTTCCGCTTGTGCCAACCTAGTTACTGCCGTTGTGTCCTTGGGCAAGACACTTTACCCACCTGCTCCCAGTGCCACCCACACTGGTTTAAATGTAACTTAGATATTGGGTGTCACTATGTAAAGCGCTTTGAGTCACTTGAGAAAAGCGCTATATAAAATATAATTCACTTCACTTAAACAAGTTGAAAAACTTATTCGGGTGTTACCATCAGAGGTGGGTAGAGTAGCCAGAAATTGTACTCAAGTAAGAGTACAGTTACTTTAGAGATTTATTACTCAAGTAAAAGTAAGGAGTAGTCACCCAAATATTTACTTGAGTAAAAGTAAAAAATATGATGTGAAAAAACTACTCAAGTACTGAGTAAATGATGAGTAACCTGATTGTTTAATGGTTACGGCAACAAATAATGCACAAAAACATAAAAATAGCAATGAGCAAATTCAGAGACAGGAATATCTCTTAAGCAACTAAAACAATAATATACATTAAATAATAGTACATTAAAATAGAATTAAAAAATGGCACATTGAGCCACAATAACTTAACAGCACCATAGGCTCAGTAGGCATTGATTGATTTGATTGATTGATTGATTGATTGATTGATTGATTGATTGATTGAAACTTGTATTAGTAGATTGCACAGTACAGTACATATTCCATACAATTGACCACTAAATGGTAACACCCCAATAAGTTTTTCAACGTTTATCAATTACTTAATACATGACCAAGTCGAGGTGATCTACCTCATATATACATATACATACACACACACACACATATCATTTATACACACACATATCATACATACACACACAAACCATTTATACACACACACATATCATACATACGCACACAAACCATTTATACACACACATATCATATATATATATATATATATATATATACATACATTTATATATACAGTATATAATTTATATTTATTCATTTAGCCGTTTTTGTTCACATGTTGAAGGTGTTTTAATAAATATACATGCATGTTTAACACATAGATTCCTATATTTCATGAAGACAAGAATATAAGTTGGTGTATTACCTGATTCTGATGACTTGCATTGATTGGAATCAGGTGTCCAAGTTTTCAAATGGAGGAGAAAAAAAGTTCCTCTTTTCTGTCTAATACCACATGAAAGTCGTTGTTTTTTGGCATTTTATTTGTCCAGCTTCCATATTTGTTTTTATACACTTTACAAGAAATACATTGGCGGCAAACTCCGTGGCTTGCTAGCTTGTTTGCGCTGGCTTTCGGAGACTCTTATTTTGTTAGCGCAGGCGCGATGGAGCGGCGCTTTTATTGTGAAGACAGGAACTGTGCGATCAGTCTTTAGGCTTGTGTCGGGAAGTACGGTTGAAATAAAAAGTGTATTTTTTCCTTTACACTTTTGATTGATTGATTGAAACTTTTATTAGTAGATTGCACAGTACAGTACATATTCTGTACAATTGACCACTAAATGGTAACACCCCAATAAGTTTGTCAACATGTTTAAGCCGGGTTTTACGTATCACGGTCATGTGACCGCCTGGCTCTGTTTGATTGGTCCAACGTCACCAGTGACTGCATGTGATTGGTGAAACGCAGCCATGCTTAGATTCTACTTTGAAGCTCTGTCATTAACCAAAACAAACATTAACAGATCGATTAAAAAAGTAGCGAGTAGCGAGCTGAATGTAGAATAAATGGAACGGAGTAAAAGTAGCGTTTCTTCTCTATAAATATACTCAAGTAAAAGTATGTTGCATAAAAACTACTCATAGAAGTACTATTTATCCCAAAAGTTACTCAAGTAAATGTAACGGAGTAAATGTAGCGCGTTACTACCCACCTCTGTTTACCATTTAGTGGTCAATTGTACGGAATATGTACTGTACTGTGCAATCTACTAATAAAAGTATCAATCAATCAAACAACCAAAGAGTTATTATGTTTAACTAAAGATGTTACCGGGCTTCACGGTGGCAGAGGGGTTAGTGCGTCTGCCTCACAATACGAAGGTCCTGCAGTCCTGGGTTCAAATCCAGGCTCGGGATCTTTCTGTGTGGAGTTTGCATGTTCTCCCCGTGACTGCGTGGGTTCCCTCCGGGTACTCCGGCTTCCTCCCACTTCCAAAGACATGCACCTGGGGATAGGTTGATTGGCAACACTAAATTGGCCCTAGTGTGTGAATGTTGTCTGTCTATCTGTGTTGGCCCTGCGATGAGGTGGCGACTTGTCCAGGGTGTACCCTGCCTTCCGCCCGATTGTAGCTGAGATAGGCGCCAGCGCCCCCCGCGACCCCGAAAGGGAATAAGCGGTAGAAAATGGATGGATGGATAGAGATGTTACCAGACATCTAGATAATTTGATTAATTATTCCATTCTCTGTCAGTACCATTCATGCAGACCAATTGTCTCTACATCCACAGGGTTAACATGAGCTTGGTATGAAAAGAAGGGAATATTTTGATGATTCTTGTAAAAGGGGAACATATTTTGTATTACACTGTAAGGTATTGTTAGCTTGTTTTGTAAATACAGACAATTTACTATTAACCATTGCCATGTTCGCTGTAGAATAGCTTCATCAATGGTGACAGTGGCATCAGAAATCTTTTGCTTAAAAAAAACAAACACGTTTCGTATCTTTGTTTAATGCACGATATCTTTAACCTAACCCCATAGAAAAAAGTCTAACGGAGTGATATTTGGTGAACGTGGCGGCCTAGGATTTTCCAAATCCCAACCAATCCACCGGTCTGAAATTGTTTGATTGAGAATTCGACGACCATGCAGTCCTATTTGAACAATTTCAATATGATTACAAAACTTTGATAAACACTGATCTGCGATGAGGTGGCGATTTGTCCAGGGTGTACGCCGCCTACCGCCCAAATGCAGCTGAGATAGACTCCAGCGACCCCAAAAGGGACAAGCGGGTGGAAATGGATGGATGGATGGATAAACACTGATTACAATAGAACTTATCCATCAACTCATGAACTGCTTTTGTAATAATTGCTTTAAATTATAAAGAGACTTTATGGCCCCCTTATAAAGTGCGATATAGATTTTAAGCCATATCACCCATCCCGAGAGAATACTGTTTGGCACTAATAAAAACCTAATCCAAACCATTTCTCAGTGTATTACTGTCCCATGATCAGAGCCCATTGTCCAATTTGAATAAAAGACCCCCTCTTTCAAAAGCTTACAGGCAATAGAAACCAGATATTGTCTCCAATTTTGCATGAGGTAAGTTTGCATACAACAGAGTTTCCATAGAGAGAATTGTAGAGAGAACTTAATTTTTTCTGGTCGGAATCATTTCAACGTAAAGCCAAATAAGTCATTAGCCAATAGCCAATTATATCAAACAAAGTTATGAACAGAAAACAAAAGGAAAGACATTTTGTGGAATGTTCCAATTAGATTTTTATGCTGCTGAGTCCGATAGCAATCGTCCATGAGTGAGATTGGCCGATACTGATCACATATGCATTATCTGTAGTTTGTTTAATTTATTTTTGATGAGTGCTATTAACAGTCTTACCATATCAACACAATCCATCCATCCATCCTTTTTTTTACCGCTTATCCCTTTTGGGGTCGCGGGGGGTGCTGGGGCCTACCTCAGCTGCAATCGGGCGGAAGCCAGTGTACACCCTGGAAAAGTCGCCAACTCATCGCAGGGCCAACACTGATATTAGACAACATTCACACTCACATTCCCACACTCGGGACAATTTAGTGTTGCTAAAGTTTGCATCCAGGGCTGTTTGTATACTTGAACGACAAATGATTGTATGAAAACAAAAATGTACCGTTGCGTCTTATACCTGTCGATCATATACTAATACTATGCTTGATATCAACACTGCCGATTTACGGATCGAGCTGCCCTCTTACGTGTAGTCTGGCCGCTACACACAACAACAGAGCACAATAGTTGCAGTATTATTATCTTAGTCTCTCTAGATTATTATTAGATTAATGTACTTATTGATTTCTTGTCAATAGTTGGTTACATTCTGCTGCAACGCAGTTCCATTCACACTTCTTTAAGTTTACTGAGCACTTATTTCTTGTTGTTTCAAGCTATTTGAGCAGCTATCTTAGCAATTGGCATGTCTGTTCCTGCTTGCTTACTCAATATGTAACATGTTTACCCTCATCCTCTAGTAATAATAATACTTGGTCATAATAATTTGGTTACTAAGAAATTAAGTTAATTTACAGCAATGGAGGTGATCATTATTAGCCTAGAGGAGCGTCTCCACACTGAGATTAGAGACACAGAATTAGATACTAGACACTTGTCAGCTGGGGTAACACAAATAAATACATTGTCAGTCAGAGGGTAACGGCTTTTGTGATCAGCTTGAAAAGGACATTATCGGCATTGGCACATACTTTATCTTAAAAAATTGGCTGATCGACTGGCACATCCCTAGCTTCGTAACATGATGTCTGCTTTTGTTCGTTCGATTTGACTTCATGTTCAGTGATGTCATTTTAGCGGTAGCGGAATTATATTATGTTCGCAGCCGAGTGTGAAGCGACCGGAATGAGAATCAGCACCTCCAAGTCCGAGTCCATGGTTCTCGCCCGGAAAAGGGTGGAGTGCCATCTCCGGGTTGGGGAGGAGACCCTGCCCCAAGTGGAGGAGTTCAAGTACCTAGGAGTCTTGTTCACGAGTGAGGGAAGAGTGGATCGTGAGATCGACAGGCGGATCGGTGCGGCGTCTTCAGTAATGCGGACGTTGTACCGATCCGTTGTGGTGAAGAAGGAGCTGAGCCGGAAGGCAAAGCTCTCAATTTACCGGTCGATCTACGTTCCCATCCTCACCTATGGTCATGAGCTTTGGGTCATGACCGAAAGGATAAGATCACGGGTACAAGCGGCCCAAATGAGTTTCCTCCGCCGTGTGGCGGGTCTCTCCCTTAGAGATAGGGTGAGAAGCTCTGCCATCCGGGAGGAACTCAAAGTAAAGCCGCTGCTCCTCCACATCGAGAGGAGCCAGATGAGGTGGTTCGGGCATCTGGTCAGGATGCCACCCGAACGCCTCCCTAGGGAGGTGTTTAGGGCACGTCCAACCGGTAGGAGGCCACGGGGTAGACCCAGGACACGTTGGGAAGACTATGTCTCCCGGCTGGCCTGGGAACGCCTCGGGATCCCCCGGGAAGAGCTAGACGAAGTGGCTGGGGAGAGGGAAGTCTGGGTTTCCCTGCTTAGGCTGTTGCCCCCGCGACCCGACCTCGGATAAGCGGAAGATGATGGATGGATGGACGGAATTATATTTGCATCGGTAGTGTGTAATTCTTATTTTTTGCTCTTGTATGAAATTATTCATGACCAATGTATGCTAGTATGAGAATGTTGGTGACCGTTTTCTTATTTTCAACATTTGCCTATTTAAGTGCTTTGGTGTGAATTGTTCATTTCCCTAAAATTGCTGGGCTTTTTTTTAGATGTCAGTTTGGTCATGTGAATGCACAGCATATAGCTTCTCAATATTTTATCATAGAACATATCATACAGTGATGGTGGTGTCATAGAAGTGACTCTCCATTCAAGTCCCTGGAGAATCCGTCAGTGTGAATCATTGCAGGACTGAAGATGAAGTGAGTCATGCCTGCACTGTGATTATGAACATGAACACTTGTGTAATCCATACTGTAATAATAATGTACATAGGGGGATGTATTTACTGCACTACCAAATATATCATAACTGCACCAAACTATCATCTTTCTTTTTTGGTGGAAGGCGTTTTTATCTGCCTGATGACATTTATAGCTCTTCTCTTCCTATTTTACTCACTCTATTGTGTATTATTTGCATCATCCACCCTTGAAGGCTGTCTTTTATTTTCAATATTTGGCTAAACATGTTTACTTAGGCATTAACTAGACAAATGGCCTCCCACACACCTGAAATTTTACACAAACTCCACCACTAGAGAGAGCAACGAGTGACCAAAGCCAATGTTCTTTTTGATTTATATTATGACTCAAAAATAGTCACTCATATATTAAGGTGAGACAAGACGATTTTTTTCCCCTGGGAAAAAGTAAAAAGAGACAGCCGTATATCAGGGACTAAAAATGTACTTATTGATGGAAACCAACCGGTGGTGCCAAATGAATTTTTACCGAGTCAAGTCAGAGCTTTTCTTCCTGTCATTCTCACACACACACAAGTGACCTAGAGAGATAAAGCCATCACTTAACAAACCACTTAATAGATATTAATAGGGAAATGCATTAGATAAAATCCAACAAGAACAGACATTTGAAAGGCAATTTAAAATAAATAAAGAATAGTGAACAACAGGCTGTTATATGACACATAAATAACCAACTGAGAACGTGCCTGGTATGTTAACATATTATGGTAAGAGTCATTCAAATAACTATAACATATAGAACATGCTATACATTTACCAAACAATCTGTCACTCCTGATCGCAAAATCTTCGTTTTTGGTGTCTCTTCTAAACAATTCTGCCAACTCCAAAGGAAGGCAATGCACCGCTTCCTCTTCTATCGGTACGTCGCTTACGTCAGAGTCATCGTCAGGTGCAGTTCCAATTATTCCAGCCTTTCTGAATCCTCGAGCTGTGGCCACCTAGCTTTTTGCCCGCGATTAGCTTTTTTAGTTTTCTTCATTTCAGTAATAGTAGTCTCCGCTTTTCGCCAGTCCCTTACAAGTTTCTCGTTTACTCCAAACTTTCTTTCTGCTGCTCGATTGCCGTTTCCTGCTGCGTATTTCACTACTTCCAGGTTGTAACCTGCAGTATATGCTTTCCTTTTCGGTGCCATTTTTGTTCAGCCCTTTGTTTTTATCAGTTACCGCCAATGTATCATAGCAGGTAACGTCTTCTTTCCCACAATGCACTTCTGCCATGACCCGCCTGCGCCAAATTTTCATTGATTGATGTGTGTGTGACGATTGCTGACATCCGGCTAGTCTCATACGTGAATGAGATAAATAATATTTGATATTTTACGGTAATACGGCGTGGCGCAGTGGAAGAGTGGCCGTGCGCGACCCGAGGGTCCTTGGTTCAATCCCCACCTAGTGCCAACCTCGTCACGTCCGTTGTGTCCCTGAGCAAGACACTTCACCCTTGCTCCTGATGGGTGCTGGTTGGCGCCTTGCATGGCAGCTCCCTCCATCAGTGTGTGAATGTGTGTGTGAATGGGTAAATGTGGAAGTAGTGTCAAAGCGCTTTGAGTACCTTGAAGGTAGAAAAGCGCTATACAAGTACAACCCATAATATCAAAATTTAAGGAAGCCATGGTGCTTAATGAAAGAAAGTCATCAAATTGTCGCGCAGCACAGAAATATATATTTTCATTGCAATATGCCATGTGCCATTTTACTGATATTGAAAACAAATGTCTTAAAAGGGAACTGCCCTTTTATTGGAATGTTGTCTGTCGTTCACAATCCTTATGAGAGACAAAAACACATGATTTTTGTCTCTTAAGACTTTACCGATCAATTGCGAAATTATTACAAAAAAAACCTATTAGTATGGCATTAGTGCTCCCCCACCCGGAGAGTTACCCACGGACCTGCCAACAGGCACACATTTTAAAACCTGACTATACCCGCACGCCCTGCGTCTCTTCAGCCTCATGTGCCACTACTCCCGACACAGCGGCCACACACCCCGAGCACGGCCGCACACAACACCCGCTCGTCTCGCAAATGTGCGTTGCATCGAGCTGCAACAATGCATTAAGGCTGACTGTTGCAACGCATCAAACATTTTCCAGCAATCCAACATCAAACCACTCTTCCCTCAACCATGAACATCATCGCTCGCCTGCAACGGGTAGGTAACAAGCCAAATACGAGAGTCCGTGAACATTGCTCCAAAGTATGGATTTTGTGTTGATTTACTTTGCATACAAAAGTAAACATTGACATGTGCAAAGGCAGTAATATAAGGCAGAAAAGAAGGACTTCCCCGTCTACCCCTCTTTACCACGCAGGAAAGAATCTGTGCAAGGAGACCGGAGTGGTCCATGCTAAATTCAGCCAGGGACGTTGAATCTGGTCAATCCCGACTCTCAATGCTAGCTCCACAACCTCATTTCTTCCTCCGGTCTCTGGACGCAGAGGCAGAGAGCTAGCAGCTGGTCTCCGTTGAAGACATGGCCATGGCTCCCAGAGGCAGATTCAAAAGTCCACAATTGAGCAGCGCAGAAGTCCCGCAAGTGCCACCTCTCATTGTGCACTCCCAAAGGGGCCTGAACCAAAAGGCAAAAAACACATGAAAACAAGAGAGAAACACCAAGAACACAGAGGAGGGAATACTGTTCAAAAGCACGGAGCTCCTGCAACCAGCAGCCACTACAGCGGCTTAATAATAATAATAAAATTAAATAAACGCTCAACTGTCTGCTGCCAGACAGATCACAAGCCCAACACATCTTTGGGATGCAAACTAATCATTAAATTGGCGCATTTGGTTGTAATATTATTAAAGCTCTTGTTTCATGTGCTCATGAAAGACTCTCTCAGCATTTGGCAGAATGAATCGTTCCCACATTTGAGACAACCTTTTTATTTGAAATTGCACCATTCAGGGGAGAGGACTTATTTGTTGTTTGTCATTTACAGAACCATGTGTATCTTTTCGTTGTAAATTGCACGCCTCTTTTGTAGTACACAGCATTCAAATAGCCAGGCTTCAAATGCATACAAACAGAAAACACAGTAAAACATTTACAAGTGGCTTTAACATGATTTATTTAATTAAATAAATAAAAAATAACCTTGCAGAACAGAGACCTGGTTAGTGAGTAAAACTTTGAGTTATTCGAGAAATCGTATTGTAAAGCACAATGTGATGGTAACCTAAATCCTTTGAAAAAAGGCTTCAAGTTTGCAATAAAATAACATACTGTACCTCTTTAAATAGACTCCCTTTTTAGACCAGTTGATCTGCCGTTTCTTTTCTTTTTCTTCTATGTCCCACTCTCCCTTGTGGAGGGGGTCCGGTCCGATCCGGTGGCCATGTACTGCTTGCCTGTGTATCGGCTGGGGACATCTCTGCGCTGCTGATCCGCCTCCGCTTGGGATGGTTTCCTGCTGGCTCCGCTGTGAACGGGACTCTCGCTGCTGTGTTGGATCCGCTTTGGACTGGACTCTCGCGACTGTGTTGGATCCATTGTGGATTGAACTTTCACAGTATCATGTTAGACCCGCTCGACATCCATTGCTTTCCTCCTCTCCAAGGTTCTCATAGTCATCATTGTCACCGACGTCCCACTGGGTCATTATTGTCACCGATGTCCCACTGGGTGTGAGTTTTCCTTGCCCTTATGTGGGCCTACCGAGGATGTCGTGGTGGTTTGTGCAGCCCTTTGAGACACTAGTGATTTAGGGCTATATAAGTAAACATTGATTGATTGATTGATTGATCTAAAATAAGAGCCATGAATTGATTAACGTGGACCTCGACTTAAACAAGTTGAAAAACTTATTGGGGTGTTACCATTTAGTGGTCAATTGTACGGAATATGTACTGTACTGTGCAATCTACTAATAAAAGTTTCAATCAATCAATCAAAAGCGTAGAGGTAACAGAAGTGGAATCAACAATGTATGCTCCTAAAAAATATTTTCCATTTACTCCAGAGTTTTAGGAAAGTTGGTAGTTATTTTCTCTCACCAGAAGCACAGTGCGCCCACGATTATTTTCTGATCATACCCTTTACGACTGTGGGACGGACTGACACGAGTTCATTTACCAGAAACGGTGTCCAATGAGCCCATGAGTGGTGCAGGTTTTTTTCCCCCTGCTTGCATTGACAACATGGTCAGTGTGTGTGTGTCTGTGTGTGTGCGTGTGTGAGGCTTTATTTGTGTGAGTGTGTTAAACCGCTGCACACAGCTGCCCTACATGTTCCAGCTGGAAGCCAGACAATGCAGGCAGCAGCAGCTGGAAAAATGGACAGAATGTTCTGAAGAGGAGTGGAGATTGTTGGTGACCCAGCCAGGCAGACTGTTGAATTAAACGTTAAGACGTTTTCAAAGTCTTCAATCAACCGTCTTTTAGCTTCGCGCCCTGCAAACACTTGAGCTAGTTGCCTAGAATTGAACAATACAAATTCAATATCCTCAGAAATTGAACGCTGTAAGATGCTGCAGACAAGCCAAAATGCTAAAGATCATGAGCTTAGATGGTTGACGCTGTTTAAGACATTACAGCATAGCAATCATACCTTTTTCTACTTAGGACCGCACAATTTCCATCCATCTATCCATCTTCTTCCGCTTTTTCAAGGTCGGGTCACAGGGGCAGCAGCCTAAGCAGGGAAGCCCAGACTTTCCTCTCCCGAGCCACTTCGTCCAGCTCTTCCAGGGGGGATTCCGAGGCGTTCCCAGGCCAGCCAGGAGACATATTCTTCCCAACGTGTCCTGGGTCTTCCCCGTGGCCTCCTACCGGTTGGACGTGCCCTAAACACCTCCCTAGGGAGGCGTTCGGGTGGCATCCTGACCAGATGCCCGAACCACTTCATCTGGCTCCTCTCGATGTGGAGGAGCAGCGGCTTTACGTTGAGCTCTTTCATAATGACTGTGACCGATGGGCAAAATTCCCCAAAAAGTGCAGTTCCTCTGTAAGCGGTGCCGTTTTTACACACAGCAACAAAAGTAAAACGCAATGAAAAACAAAAAAATTGTTATACATAATAAATAAATTAATAAATGATGAAAATTACATAATATGTGCATAGGTTGATTGGCAACACTAAATTGGCCCTAGTGTGGTAATGTGAGTGTGAATGTTGTCTGTCTGTCTGTGTTGGCCCTGCGATGAGGTGGCGACTTGTCCAGGGTGTACCCCGCCTTCTGCCCGATTGTAGCTGAGATAGGCGCCAGCGCCCCCCGTGACCCCGAAAGGGAATAAGCGGTAGAAAATGGATGGAATGGATAATTAATATACATATTTATCCATCCATCCATCATCTTCCGCTTATCCGAGGTTGGGTCGCGGGGGCAGCAGCCTAAGCAGGGAAGCCCAGACTTCCCTATCTCCAGCCACTTCGTCTAGCTCTTCCCGGGGGATCCCGAGGCGTTCCCAGGCCAGCCGGGAGACATAGTCTTCCCAACGTGTCCTGGGTCTTCCCCCTGGCCTCCTACCAGCTGGACATGCCCTAAACACATCCCTAGGGAGGCGTTCGGGTGGCATCCTGACCAGATGCCCGAACCACTTCATCTGGCTCCTCTCAATGTGGAGTAGCAGCGGCTTTACTTTGAGCTCCTCCCGGATGGCAGAGCTTCTCACCCTATCTCTAAGGGAGAGCCCCGCCACACGGCGGAGGAAACTCATTTGGGCCGCTTGTACCCGTGATCTTATCCTTTCGGTCATGACCCAAAGCTCATGATCATAGGTGAGGATGGGAACGTAGATCGACCGGTAAATTGAGAGCTTTGCCTTCCGGCTCAGCTCCTTCTTCACCACAACGGATCGATACAACGTCCGCATTACTGAAGACGCGGCACCGATCCGCCTGTCGATCTCACGATCCACTCTTCCCTCACTCGTGAACAAGACTCCTAGGTACTTGAACTCCTCCACTTGGGGCAGGGTCTCCTCCCCAACCCGGAGATGGCACTCCACCCTTTTCCGGGCGAGAACCATGGACTCGGACTTGGAGGTGCTGATTCTCATTCATATACATATTTAATATGTTATTATTACTTTTATATAATAATATAATTGGGCACATATGATTGAAACATGCCTAAATAATTAATACAACAAAAACACCATCTTAACACCCACATATATTGTGGTGGTCTCTGCGGTGTTCCAAGCCAATGTCTGTTTGATTGTAACATGCATCTTCGGTGTAGTTTTCATTACCAAATTTGAAGGTGTTGAGATTGCCATGTAAAGTTGCCAATACTAATCAGTAGTATACCGATATAAAACAGCATCGAGCGGGCGCATTTGTAATAGTGGAAGTGGAAGTTCAAGGGTTGTCTATCAGGCATACTTGCGGACGTGACTTCACGTGCAACAGGTATTGTAATCGATAGAGAGATTGATAAATAGTACTTTATTGATTCCTTCAGGAAAATTAAAATAATATGGCACCATTGGATTTATGTGAACCAATACCCAGTAGTACCAACTGTATTCGGTCAGTAACTTTAAGTACCAAATTCAGTCAATTTCATACATTTTCTGTCATGGCAGGCTGATATAAATGTTCTTAACAAAATAAAATGTGTATTGACCCACAGTGGGATCTAACCACTCTGTTTTCCCCCGGTCTTTTGATCTACAGGGAGATTAAATGGCACTGCAGCTTTTAATAAATCTTGGTCAGGATTTATACGAAGGCACAAAGTCAAGTGCAGTGATGATAAAATACCTTTAATGCTTTATTGGTCTCCATGGCCCCGTTGTTCTTTGCAGAAATTGTACACATCCACTCCAATGTAATTTTCCGATCTATTACGGTCGAGAGAACTTTGCAATGTTCCTGTAGCAATCAGATCTATTAACACAAAGATACGTCCAAGGTTTTAGAAAATAACGTTTGACACAAGGGCCTTAAAAGCTTTGAGATAGACCCCTCTCTTCGTCTTTTCTCCTTGCAGATAAAGCTATTCTCATTTAATCACATCTGAACACACACACACACACACACACACACACACGTATAAACCCACACACAGACATTGAATGCATTGACTGTGCGTGAGGGAGTTTGTTGTGTTACCATGGCGAGAGTAGCTTATGACATCAGCAAGGGAAGCGCAGACATACCAGGAGAAAAATGAAGACAAGTCATGAAAGGTACCATCATCTTTTGTGTTTTACAGCCAGAATTGAATTGAACAAGATAACATAACTGCCATTCTGCCACTATTTGGCATGTCTAGCCAATGCTAGACATGCCAATAGTGGCAGATTGCCATCTCAGGACAATTCTCCTCTTGTTATTTTATTTTCCCTAGTGTAGTGCGTGTGCCTCACAATACGAAGATCCTGGGTTCAATCCTGGGCTCGGGATCTTACTGTGTGGAGTTTGTATGTTTTCCCTGTGCCTGTATGGGTTTCTTCCGGGTACTCCGGCTTCCTCCCACCTCCAAAGACATCTACCTGGGGATAGGTTGATTGGCAACACCAAATTGGGCCCTACTGTGTGAATGTGTGTGTGAATGTTGTCTGTCTACCTGTGTTGGCCCTGTGATGAGCTGGCGACTTGTCCAGGGTGTATCCCGCCTTCCGCCTTCCGCTCTACCACCCTTGTGACCCCGAACGGGACCAGCGGTAGACAATGGATGGATGGAAGCCAGTTTTACTTATATTGACTAGTTTCATTGCCTCATCTGCTTACCATGAATTGATTAATGTGGACCCCGACTTGGGCGGCATAGCTCGGTTGGTAGAGTGGCCGTGCCAGCAACTTGAGGGTTGCAGGTTCGATTCCCGCTTGTGCCAACCTAGTTACTGCCGTTGTGTCCTTGGGCAAGACACGTTACCCACCTGCTCCCAGTGCCACCCACACTGGTTTAAATGTAACTTAGATATTGGGTGTCACTATGTAAAGCGCTTTGAGTCACTTGAGAAAAGCGCTATATAAAATATAATTCACTTCAATTAAACAAGTTGAAAAACTTATTCGGGTGTTACCATCAGAGGTGGGTGGAGTAGCCAGAAATTGTACTCAAGTAAGAGTACAGTTACTTTAGAGATGTATTACTCAAGTAAAAGTAAGGAGTAGTCACCCAAATATTTACTTGAGTAAAAGTAAAAAGTATGTTGTGAAAAAACTACTCAAGTACTGAGTAACTGATGAGTAACCTGTTCGTTTAATGGTTACGGCAACAAATAATGCACAAAAACATAAAAATAGCAATGGCAAATTCATAGCCAGGAAAATCTCTTAAGCAACTAAAACAATAATATATATTAAATAATACTACATTAAAATAAAATTAAAAAATGGCACATTGAGCCACAATAACTTAACAGCACCATAGCCTCAGTAGGCATTCATTGATTTGATTGATTGATTGGTACTTTTATTATTATATTGCACAGTACAGTACATATTCCGTACAATTGACCACTAAATGGTAACACCCCAATAAGTTTTTCAACGTTTATCAATTACTTAATACATGACCAAGTCGAGGTGATCTACCTCATATATACATACACACACACACATATCATTTATACACACACATATCATACATACACACACAAACCATTTATACACACACACATATCATACATACACACACAAACCATTTATACACACACATATCATATATATATATATATATACATTTATATATACAGTATATAATTTATATTTATTCATTTAGCCGTTTTTGTTCACATGTTGAAGGTGTTTTAATGAATATACAAGCATGTTTAACATATAGATTCCTATATTTCATGAAGACAAGAATATAAGTTGGTGTATTACCTGATTCTGATGACTTGCATTGATTGGAATCAGGCGTCCAAGTTTTCAAATGGAGGAGAAAAAAAGTTCCTCTTTTCTGTCTAATACCACATGAAAGTCGTTGTTTTTTGGCATCTTATTTGTCCAGCTTCCATATTTGTTTTTATACACTTTACAAGAAATACATTGGCGGCAAACTCCGTGGCTTGCTAGCTTGTTTGCGCTGGCTTTCGGAGACTCTTATTTTGTTAACGCAGGCGCGATGGAGCGGCACTTTTATTGTGAAGACAGGAACTGTGCGATCAGTCTTTAGGCTTTTGACGGGAAGTACGGTTGAAATAAAAAGTGTATTTTTTCCTTTACACTTTTGATTGATTGATTGAAACTTTTATTAGTAGATTGCACAGTACAGTACGTATTCCGTACAATTGACCACTAAATGGCAACACCCGAATAAGTTTGTCAACATGTTTAAGCCGGGTTTTACGTATCACGGTCATGTGACCGCCTGGCTCTGTTTGATTGGTCCAACGTCACCAGTGACTGCATGTGATTGGTGAAACGCAGGCATGTGTAGATTCTACTTTGAAGCTCTGTCATTAACCAAAATAAACATTAACAGATCGATTAAAAAAGTAGCGAGTAGCGAGCTGAATGTAGATAAATGGAACGGAGTAAAAGTAGCGTTTCTTCTCTATAAATATACTCAAGTAAAAGTAAAAGTATGTTGCATAAAAAACTACTCATAAAGTACGATTTATCCCAAAAGTTACTCAAGTAAATGTAACGGAGTAAATGTAGCGCGTTACTACCCACCTCTGGTTACCATTTAGTGGTCAATTGTACGGAATATGTACTGAACTGTGCAATCTACTAATAAAAGTATCAATCAATCAAACAACCAAAGAGTTATTATGTTTAACTAAAGATGTTACCAGACATCTAGATCATTTGATTAATTATTCCATTCTCTGTCAGTACCATTCGTGCAGACCAATTGTCTCTACATCCACAGGGTTAACATGAGCTTGGTATGAAAAGAAGGGAATATTTTGATGATTCTTGTAAAAGGGGAACATATTTTGTATTACACTGTAAGGTATTGTTAGCTTGTTTTGTAAATACAGACAATTTACTATTAACCATTGCCATGTTCGCTGTAGAATAGCTTCATCAATGGTGACAGAGGCATCAGAAATCTTTTGCTTAAAAAAAACAAACACGTTTCGTATCTTTGTTTAATGCACGATATCTTTAACCTAACCCCATAGAAAAAAGTCTAACGGAGTGATATTTGGTGAACGTGGCGGCCTAGGATTTTCCAAATCCCAACCAATCCACCGGTCTGAAATTGTTTGATTGAGAATTCGACGACCATACAGTCCTATTTGAACAATTTCAATATGATTACAAAACTTTGATAAACACTGATCTGCGATGAGGTGGCGATTTGTCCAGGGTGTACGCCGCCTACCGCCCAAATGCAGCTGAGATAGACTCCAGCGACCCCAAAAGGGACAAGCGGGTGGAAATGGATGGATGGATGGATAAACACTGATTACAATAGAACTTATCCATCAACTCATGAACTGCTTTTGTAATAATTGCTTTAAATTATAAAGAGACTTTATGGCCCCCTTATAAAGTGCGATATAGATTTCAAGCCATATCACCCATCCCGAGAGAATACTGTTTGGCACTAATAAAAACCTAATCCAAACCATTTCTCAGTGTATTACTGTCCCATGATCAGAGCCCATTGTCCAATTTGAATAAAAGACCCCCTCTTTCAAAGCTTACAGGCAATAGAAACCAGATATTGTCTCCAATTTTGCATGAGGTAAGTTTGCATACAACAGAGTTTCCATAGAGAGAATTGTAGAGAGAACTTAATTTTTTCTGGTCGGAATCATTTCAACGTAAACCCAAATAAGTCATTAGCCAATAGCCAATTATATCAAACAAAGTTATGAACAGAAAACAAAAGGAAAGACATTTTGTGGAATGTTCCAATTAGATTTTTATGCTGCTGAGTCCGATAGCAATCGTCCATGAGTGAGATTGGCCGATACTGATCACATATGCATTATCTGTAGTTTGTTGAATTTATTTTTGATGAGTGCTATTAACAGTGTTACCATATCAACACAATCCATCCATCCATCCTTTTTTTTTACCGCTTATCCCTTTTGGGGTCGCGGGGGGTGCTGGTGCCTACCTCAGCTGCAATCAGGCGGAAGCCAGTGTGCACCCTGGAAAAGTCGCCAACTCATCGCAGGCCAACACTGATATTAGACAACATTCACACTCACATTCCCACACTCGGGACAATTTAGTGTTGCTAAAGTTTGCATCCAGGGCTGTTTGTATACTTGAACGACAAATGATTGTATGAAAACAAAAATGTACCGTTGCGTCTTATACCTGTCGATCATATACTAATACCATGCTTGATATCAACACTGCCGATTTACGGATCGAGCTGCCCTCTTACGTGTAGTCTGGCCGCTACACACAACAACAGAGCACAATAGTTGCAGTATTATTATCCTAGTCTCTCTAGATTATTATTTGATTAATGTACTTATTGATTTCTTGTCAATAGTTGGTTACATTCTGCTGCAACGCAGTTCCATTCACACTTCTTTAAGTTTACTGAGCACTTATTTCTTGTTGTTTCAAGCTATTTTAGCAGCTATCTTAGCAATTGGCATGTCTGTTCCTGCTTGCTTACTCAATATGTAACATGTTTACCCTCATCCTCTAGTAATAATAATACTTGGTCATAATAATTTGGTTACTAAGAAATTAAGTTAATTTACAGCAATGGAGGTGATCATTATTAGCCTAGAGGAGCGTCTCCACACTGAGATTAGAGACACAGAATTAGATACTAGACACTTGTCAGCTGGGGTAACACAAATAAATACATTGTCAGTCAGAGGGTAACGGCTTTTTTGATCAGCTTTAAAAGGACATTATCGGCATTGGCACATACTTTATCTTAAAAAAATCGGCTGATCGACTGGCACATCCCTAGCTTCGTAACATGATGTCTGCTTTTGTTCGTTCGATTTGACTTCATGTTCAGTGATGTCATTTTAGCGGTAGCGGAATTATATTATGTTCGCAGCCGAGTGTGAAGCGACCGGAATGAGAATCAGCACCTCCAAGTCCGAGTCCATGGTTCTCGCCCGGAAAAGGGTGGAGTGCCATCTCCGGGTTGGGGAGGAGACCCTGCCCCAACTGGAGGAGTTCAAGTACCTAGGAGTCTTGTTCACGAGTGAGGGAAGAGTGGATCGTGAGATCGACAGGCGGATCGGTGCGGCGTCTTCAGTAATGCGGACGTTGTACCGATCCGTTGTGGTGAAGAAGGAGCTGAGCCGGAAGGCAAAGCTCTCAATTTACCGGTCGATCTACGTTCCCATCCTCACCTATGGTCATGAGGTTTGGGTCATGACCGAAAGGATAAGATCACGGGTACAAGCGGCCCAAATGAGTTTCCTCCGCCGGGTGGCGGGTCTCTCCCTTAGAGATAGGGTGAGAAGCTCTGCCATCCGGGAGGAACTCAAAGTAAAGCCGCTGCTCCTCCACATGGAGAGGAGCCAGATGAGGTGGTTCGGGCATCTGGTCAGGATGCCACCCGAACGCCTCCCTAGGGAGGTGTTTAGGGCACGTCCAACCGGTAGGAGGCCACGGGGAAGACCCAGGACACGTTGGGAAGACTGTCTCCCGGCTGGCCTGGGAACGCCTCGGGATCCCCGGGAAGAGCTAGACGAAGTGGCTGGGGGAGAGGGAAGTCTGGGTTTCCCTGCTTAGGCTGTTGCCCCCCGCGACCCGACCTCGGATAAGCGGAAGATGATGGATGGATGGACGGAATTATATTTGCATCGGTAGTGTGTAATTCTTATTTTTTGCTCTTGTATGAAATTATTCATGACCAATGTATGCTAGTATGAGAATGTTGGTGACCGTTTTCTTATTTTCAACATTTGCCTATTTAAGTGCTTTGGTGTGAATTGTTCATTTCCCTAAAATTGCTGGGGTTTTTTTAGATGTCAGTTTGGTCATGTGAATGCACAGCATATAGCTTCTCAATATTTGATCATAGAACATATCATACAGTGATGGTGGTGTCATAGAAGTGACTCTCCATTCAAGTCCCTGGAGAATCCGTCAGTGTGAATCATTGCAGGACTGAAGATGAAGTGAGTCATGCCTGCACTGTGATTATGAACATGAACACTTGTGTAATCCATACTGTAATAATAATGTACATAGGGGGATGTATTTACTGCACTACCAAATATATCATAACTGCACCAAACTATCATCTTTCTTTTTTGGTGGAAGGCGTTTTTATCTGCCTGATGACATTTATAGCTCTTCTCTTCCTATTTTACTCACTCTATTGTGTATTATTTGCATCATCCACCCTTGAAGGCTTTCTTTTATTTTCAATATTTGGCTAAACATGTTTACTTAGGCATTAACTAGACAAATGGCCTCCCACACACCTGAAATTTTACACAAACTCCACCACTAGAGAGAAGCAACAAGTGACCAAAGCCAATGTTCTTTTTGATTTATATCCATCCATCCATCCATCCATCCATCCATCTTCTTCCGCTTATCCGAGGTCGGGTCGCGGGGCAGCAGCCTAAGCAGGGAAGCCCAGACTTCCCTCTCCCCAGCCACTTCTTCTAGCTCTTCCCGGGGGATCCCGAGGCGTTCCCAGGCCAGCCGGGAGACATAGTCTTCCCAACGTGTCCTGGGTCTTCCCCGTGGCCTCCTACCGGTTGGACGTGCCCTAAACACCTCCCTCGGGAGGCGTTCGGGTGGCATCCTGACCAGATGCCCGAACCACCTCATCTGGCTCCTCTCGATGTGAAGGAGCAGCGGCTTTACTTTGAGTTCCTCCTGGATGGCAGAGCTTCTCACCCTATCTCTAAGGGAGAGACCCGCCACACGGCGGAGGAAACTCATTTGGGCCGCTTGTACCCGTGATCTTATCCTTTCGGTCATGACCCAAAGCTCATGACCATAGGTGAGGATGGGAACGTAGATCGACCGGTAAATTGAGAGCTTTGCCTTCCGGCTCAGCTCCTTCTTCACCACAACAGATCGGTACAACGTCCGCATTACTGAAGACGCCGCACCGATCCGCCTGTCGATCTCACGATCCACTCTTCCCCCACTCGTGAACAAGACTCCTAGGTACTTGAACTCCTCCACTTGGGGCAGGGTCTCCTCCCCAACCCGGAGATGGCACTCCACCCTTTTCCGGGCGAGAACCATGGACTCGGACTTGGAGGTGCTGATTCTCATTCCGGTCGCTTCACACTCGGCTGCGAACCGATCCAGTGAGAGCTGAAGATCCCGGCCAGATGAAGCCAACAGGACCACATCGTCTGCAAAAAGCAGAGACCTAAGAGACCTTTTGATTTATATTATGACTCAAAAATAGTCACTCATATATTAAGGTGAGACAAGACGATTTTTTTCCCCTGGGAAAAAGTAAAAAGAGACAGCCGTATATCAGGGACTAAAAATGTACTTATTGATGGAAACCAACCGGTGGTGCCAAATGAATTTTTACCGAGTCAAGTCAGAGCTTTTCTTCCTGTCATTCTCACACACACACAAGTGACCTAGAGAGATAAAGCCATCACTTAACAAACCACTTAATAGATATTAATAGGGAAATGCATTAGATAAAATCCAACAAGAACAGACATTTGAAAGGCAATTTAAAATAAATAAAGAATAGTGAACAACAGGCTGTTATATGACACATAAATAACCAACTGAGAACGTGCCTGGTATGTTAACATATTATGGTAAGAGTCATTCAAATAACTATAACATATAGAACATGCTATACATTTACCAAACAATCTGTCACTCCTGATCGCAAAATCTTCGTTTTTGGTGTCTCTTCTAAACAATTCTGCCAACTCCAAAGGAAGACAATGCACCGCTTCCTCTTCTATCGGTACGTCGCTTACGTCAGAGTCATCGTCAGGTGCAGTTCCAATTATTCCAGCCTTTCTGAATCCTCGAGCTGTGGCCACCTAGCTTTTTGCCCCGCGATTAGCTTTTTTAGTTTTCTTCATTTCAGTAATAGTAGTCTCCGCTTTTCGCCAGTCCCTTACAAGTTTCTCGTTTACTCCAAACTTTCTTTCTGCTGCTCGATTGCCGTTTCCTGCTGCGTATTTCACTACTTCCAGGTTGTAACCTGCAGTATATGCTTTCCTTTTCGGTGCCATTTTTGTTCAGCCCTTTGTTTTTATCAGTTACCGCCAATGTATCATAGCAGGTAACGTCTTCTTTCCACAATGCACTTCTGCCATGACCCGCCTGCGCCAAATTTTCATTGATTGACGTGTGTGTGACGATTGCTGACATCCGGCTAGTCTCATACGTGAATGAGATAAATAATATTTGATATTTTACGGTAATACGGCGTGGCGCAGTGGGAGAGTGGCCGTGCGCGACCCGAGGGTCCTTGGTTCAATCCCCACCTACTGCCAACCTCGTCACGTCCGTTGTGTCCCTGAGCAAGACACTTCACCCTTGCTCCTGATGGGTGCTGGTTGGCGCCTTGCATGGCAGCTCCCTCCATCAGTGTGTGAATGTGTGTGTGAATGGGTAAATGTGGAAGTAGTGTCAAAGCGCTTTGAGTACCTTGAAGGTAGAAAAGCGCTATACAAGTACAACCCATAATATCAAAATTTAAGGAAGCCATGGTGCTTAATGAAAGAAAGTCATCAAATTGTCGCGCAGCACAGAAATATATATTTTTATTGCAATATGCCATGTGCCATTTTACTGATATTGAAAACAAATGTCTTAAAAGGGAACTGCCCTTTTTTTGGAATGTTGCCTGTCGTTCACAATCCTTATGAGAGACAAAAACACATGATTTTTGTCTCTTAAGACTTTACCGATCAATTGCGAAATTATTACAAAAAAAACCTATTAATATGACATTAGTGCTCCCCCACCCGGAGAGTTACCCACAGACCTGCCAACAGGCACACATTTTAAAACCTGACTATACCCGCACGCCCTGTGTCTCTTCAGCCTCATGTCCCACTACTCCCGACACAGCGGCCACACACCCCGAGCACGGCCGCACACAACACCCGCCCGTCTCGCAAATGTGCGTTGCATCGAGCTGCAACAATGCATTAAGGCTGACTGTTGCAACGCATCAAACATTTTCCAGCAATCCAACATCAAACCACTCTTCCCTCAACCATGAACATCATCGCTCGCCTGCGACGGGTAGGTAACAAGCCAAATACGAGAGTCCGTGAACATTGCTCCAAAGTATGGATTTTGTGTTGATTTACTTTGCATACAAAAGTAAACATTGACATGTGCAAAGGCAGTAATATAAGGCAGAAAAGAAGGACTTCCCCGTCTACCCCTCTTTACCACGCAGGAAAGAATCTGTGCAAGGAGACCGGAGTGGTCCATGCTAAATTCAGCCAGGGACGTTGAATCTGGTCAATCCCGACTCTCAATGCTAGCTCCACAACCTCATTTCTTCCTCCGGTCTCTCGACGCAGAGGCAGAGAGCTAGCAGCTGGTCTCCGTTGAAGACATGGCCATGGCTCCCAGAGGCAGATTCAAAAGTCCACAATTGAGCAGCGCAGAAGTCACGCAAGTGCCACCTCTCATTGTGCAGTCCCAAAGGGGCCTGAACCAAAAGGCAAAAAACACATGAAAACAAGAGAGAAACACCAAGAACACAGAGGAGGGAATACTGTTCAAGAGCACGGAGCTCCTGCAACCAGCAGCCACTACAGCGGCTTAATAATAATAATAAAATAAAATAAACGCTCAACTGTCTGCTGCCAGACAGATCACAAGCTCAACACGATTCATGTGCATCTTTGGGATGCAAACTAATCATTAAATTGGCGCTCATGAAAGACTCTCTCAGCATTTGGCAGAATGAATCGTTCCCACATTTGAGACAACCTTTTTATTTGAAATTGCACCATTCAGGGGAGAGGACTTATTTGTTGTTTGTCATTTACAGAACCATGTGTATCTTTTCGTTGTAAATTGCACGCCTCTTTTGTAGTACACAGCATTCCAAAAGCCAGGCTTCAAATGCATACACACAGAAAACACAGTAAAACATTTACAAGTGGCTTTAACATGATTTATATAATTAAAGAAATAAAAAATAACCTTGCAGAACAGAGACCTGGTTAGTGAGTAAAACTTTGAGTTATTCGAGAAATCGTATTGTAAAGCACAATGTGATGGTAACCTAAATCCTTTGAAAAAAGGCTTCAAGTTTGCAATAAAATAACATACTGTACCTCTTTAAATAGACTCCCTTTTTAGACCAGTTGATCTGCCGTTTCTTTTCTTTTTCTTCTATGTCCCACTCTCCCTTGTGGAGGGGGTCCGGTCCGATCCGGTGGCCATGTACTGCTTGCCTGTGTATCGGCTGGGGACATCTCTGCGCTGCTGATTCGCCTCCGCTTGGGATGGTTTCCTGCTGTCTCCGCTGTGAACGGGACTCTCGCTGCTGTGTTGGATCCGCTTTGGACTGGACTCTCGCGACTGTGTTGGATCCATTGTGGATTGAACTTTCACAGTATCATGTTAGACCCGCTCGACATCCATTGCTTTCCTCCTCTCCAAGGTTCTCATAGTCATTATTGTCACCGACGTCCCACTGGGTGTGAGTTTTCCTTGCCCTTATGTGGGCCTACCGAGGATGTCGTGGTGGTTTGTGCAGCCCTTTGAGACACTAGTGATTTAGGGCTATATAAGTAAACATTGATTGATTGATTGATTGATCTAAAATAAGAGCCATGAATTGATTAACGTGGACCTCGACTTAAACAAGTTGAAAAACTTATTGGGGTGTTACCATTTAGTGGTCAATTGTACGGAATATGTACTGTACTGTGCAATCTACTAATACAAGTTTCAATCAATCAATCAAAAGCGTAGAGGTAACAGAAGTGGAATCAACAATGTATGCTCCTAAAAAATATTTTCCATTTACTCCAGAGTTTTAGGAAAGTTGGTAGTTATTTTCTCTCACCAGAAGCACAGTGCGCCCACGATTATTTTCTGATCATACCCTTTACGACTGTGGGACGCCCTGACACGAGTTCATTTACCAGAAACGGTGTCCAATGAGCCCATGAGTGGTGCAGGTTTTTTTCCCCCTGCTTGCATTGACAACATGGTCAGTGTGTGTGTGTCTGTGTGTGTGCGTGTGTGAGGCTTTATTTGTGTGAGTGTGTTAAACCGCTGCACACAGCTGCCCTACATGTTCCAGCTGGAAGCCAGACAATGCAGGCAGCAGCAGCTGGAAAAATGGACAGAATGTTCTGAAGAGGAGTGGAGATTGTTGGTGACCCAGCCAGGCAGACTGTTGAATTAAACGTTAAGACGTTTTCAAAGTCTTCAATCAACCGTCTTTTAGCTTCGCGCCCTGCAAACACTTGAGCTAGTTGCCTAGAATTGAACAATACAAATTCAATATCCTCAGAAATTGAACGCTGTAGGATGCTGCAGACAAGCCAAAATGCTAAAGATCATGAGCTTAGATGGTTGACGCTGTTTAAGACATTACAGCATAGCAATCATACCTTTTTCTACTGAGGACCGCACAATTTCCATCCATCTATCCATCTTCTTCCGCTTTTTCAAGGTCGGGTCACAGGGGCAGCAGCCTAAGCAGGGAAGCCCAGACTTTCCTCTCCCGAGCCACTTCGTCCAGCTCTTCCAGGGGGGATTCCGAGGCGTTCCCAGGCCAGCCAGGAGACATATTCTTCCCAACGTGTCCTGGGTCTTCCCCGTGGCCTCCTACCGGTTGGACGTGCCCTAAACACCTCCCTAGAGAGGCGTTCGGGTGGCATCCTGACCAGATGCCCGAACCACCGCATCTGGCTCCTCTCGATGTGGAGGAGCAGCGGCTTTACTTTAAGCTCCTCCCGGATGGCAGAGCTTCTCACCCTATCTCTAAGGGAGATCCCTCCACCCAACGGAGGAAACTCATTACGGCCGTTTGTACCCGTGATTTTGTCCTTTCGATCATAGTCCAAAGCTCATGACCATAGGTGAGGATGGGAACGTAGATCGACCGGTAAATTGAGAGCTTTGCCTTCCGGCTCAGCTCCTTCTTCACCAAAACGGATCGATACAGTGTCCGCGGTACTGAAGACGCCGCACCGATCCGCCTGTCGATCTCAAGATTCACTCTTCCCTCACTCATGAACAAGACTCCAAGGTATTTGAACTTCCCCACTTGGGGAAGAGTCTCCTCCCCAACCCTTTTCCGTGCAAGAACCATGGACTCAGACTTGGAGGTGCTGATTCTCATCCCGGTCGCTTCACACTCTGCTGCGAACCGATCCAGTGATAGCCGAAGATCCTGGCCAGATGAAGCCACCAGGACCACATCATCTGCAAAAAGCAGAGACCTAATCCTGCAGCCACCAAATCGGATCCCCTCAAAGCCTTGATTGCGCCTAGAAATTCTGTCCATAAATGTTTTGAACAGAATCAGTGACAAAGGGCAGCCTTGGCGGAGTCCAACCCTCACTGAAAACATGTCCGACATACTGCCGACAATGCGGACCAAGCTCTGGCACTGATCATACAGGGAGCGGACCGCCACAATCAAACAGTCCGATACCCCATACTCTCTGAGCACTCACCACAGGACTTCTCAAGGGACATGGTCAAATGCCTTCTCCAAGTCCACAAAGCCTGTGTAGACTTGTTCGGCAAACTCTCCATGCACCTGTCGATAGTATAGAGCTGGTCCACAGTTCCACGACCAGGACGAAAACCACACTGTTCCTCCTGAATCCGAGGTTCGACTATCCGGCGTAGCCTCCTCTCCTGTACACCTGAATAAACCTTAGTGGGAAGGCTGAGGAGTCTGATCCCACGATAGTCGGAACACACCCTCCGGTTCCCGTTTTTAAAGAGAGGAACCGCCAGCCCGGTCTGCCAATCCAGAGGTACCGCCCCCGATGTCAACTTGATGCTGCAGAGTCTTGTCAACCAAAACAGCCCCACAGCATCCAGTGCCTTAGGGAACTCCGGGCGGATCCCCCCGAGAAGCTTTTTAACTACCTCAGCAACCTCAGCCCCAGAAATAGGAGAGCCCACCACAGATTCGCACAATTTGATGTGTTTTATTTTCAAAATCAATATAATATATAGATTTTAATTTTTTTACCTTTCGGGCTCCAGAAGGATCTCAGTCATACATTTTTTTTTTAAATATATTAAAAATATTTTTTTCAACACTTAAATCTCCAGATCAACTTCAGATCTATCAGTTGATATTAAGTTGAGATTTTATTCCTACATTTTATGGGGTTTTTTTGTTAAAGAAAACCCTGTTTTCCTTTGGCAAAGACAAAAAATTTACAATATTTTCCCCCAAAACATTTTCAAAGTGGAGCATATATAATGTATGTTATGTAATTTAATATGTATATATATATATATATATATAAATATCCATCCATCCATCCATTTTCTACCGCTTATTCCCTTTTGGGGTCGCGGGGGGCGCTGGCGCCTATCTCAGCTACAATCGGGCGGAAGGCGGGGTACACCCTGGACAAGTCGCCACCTCATCACAGGGCCAACACAGATAGACAGACAACATTCACACACTAGGGCCAATTTAGTGTTGCCAATCAACCTATCCCCAGGTGCATGTCTTTGGAAGTGGGAGGAAGCCGGAGTACCCGGAGGGAACCCACGCAGTCACGGGGAGAACATGCAAACTCCACACAGAATAATCCCGAGCCTGGATTTGAACCCAGGACTGCAGGAACTTCGTATTGTGAGGCAGACGCACTAACCCCTCTGCCACCGTGAAGCCATATATATATATTTATATATAAATATAAATGTGTATATATATACATACATATTTATGTATATATATATATATATATATATATATATATATATATATATATATATATTTATATATAAATATAAATGTGTATATATATACATACATATTTATGTATATATATATATATATATATGTATGTATATATATATATATATATATATATATATATATATATATATATATATATATATATATATATATATATATATATATATATATATATATATATATATATATATATATAGTTGATTGACAACACGAAATTGACCCTAGTGTGTGAATGTGAGTGTGAATGTTGTCTGTCCCCGTGACCCCAAAAGGGACAAGCGGTAGAAAATGGATGGATGGATGGAGATATATATATGTATATATATATATATTACAGCCCAAAAGTTTGGACACACCTTCTCATTTGGTGCATTTTCTTTATTTTCATGACTATTTACATTGTAGATCGTCACTGAAGGCATCACAACCATGAATGAAGACATGTTGAGTTTTGTACTTAGTGAAAAAAGGTGAAATAACTGAAAACATGTTTTGTATTCTAGTTTCTTCAAAATAGCCACCTTTTACTCCAATTACTTTTTCGCACACTCTTGGCATTCTCTCAATGAGCTTCAAGAGGTAGTCACCTGAAATGGTTTTCACTTTACAGGTGTGCTCGAGCTCATCGAGAGAATGCCAAGAGTGTGCAAATAGTCATGAAAAAAAAGAAAACGCATTGAATGAGAAGAAGGTGTGTCCAAACTTCTGGGCTGTACTGTGTGTATATATATAGATTATATATATATATATATATATATATATATATATATATATATATATATATATATATATATATATATATATATATATATATAATGTATATATATATATATAAATGAGGTTATACATTTTTTTCTTTACTCTATAGATCAACTTCCGATCCATCCATTTAAAATGTTTTTAATGTTTTTGAGTGTAATATTTGTGTAACATTTGATGTGTAATATTTTAGTTCTTCAATAAGTCAATAATTTATAACAACATTGCTTTTTGATTCATTAATATTCTTTAAGCAATCACGGCTTTAAAGAAAATAACAACAGCTTACATGGCACATAATTGCAATCCAATAGGGCACATTAAGTAATTTCTAGTGATGCCATGGTCCATCCATCAATTTTCTACCGCTTGTCCCTTTTGGTGTCACGGGAGGTGCTGGAACCTTTCTCAGCTGCATTCGGGCACACTCTGGACAAGTCGCCACCTCATCACAGGGTGATGCCATGGTATCATAGCCAATTAGTTTTTTAGTGCATATTTTATTTTTCATGTCTCTATAATATGTGTGGTTGCCTCTTCACTTCCTGACCAGGGTGTCATCTTAAATGAGAAATCTTCATCAAATGACCACAAATACTATGTATCTTTGAAAAAAAAATAAGGAGCCTATACAGTACTGTGCAAAAGTCTTACAGCACCATGAGATATATTGTTGTAGCTACTTCAATAACCACATAAAGTCACTGAATTGTACATATAATTGTAAAAGCTGCTGTAGGAGAGAGGAATAATGTGGTAAAGACAAAAATGGAGTAAAAAAACCTGAAACGCAAAACAAGTGTGTTAAGAAATACAAATATGGTAATTTTTTTTTTGTTTTTCTCCAGTTTTTCTGTACCCTGTTAGTGTTTTTAGATGGGTTGAGGGCACACAGCAGCACCCGCTGCTCGTTGAAAAGAGCGATACATGTTTCATGTCAGTTTCTGAAAGTCTGGAGAAAAAAAACATCATATTGGAATATGACAGGTTTGTTTCATCAATGTTTATTTATATAGCCCCAAATCACAAATGTCTCAAAGGACTGCACAAATCATTACGACTACAACATCCTCGGAAGAACCCACAAAAGGGCAAGGAAAACTCACACCCAGTGGGCAGGGAGAATTCACATCCAGTGGGACGCCAGTGACAATGCTGACTATGAGAAACCTTGGAGAGGACCTCAGATGTTGTAGTCGTAATGATTTGTGCAGTCCTTTGAGACATTTGTGATTTGGGGCTATATAAATAAACATTGATTGATTGATTGATAAATATTGAACATATTGGATTGAACTGAATTGTACTTGTCAAAGTAGTCTTTTTGTTTAATATTCATACGTGATTATTTATATTAAATTACCATTACCATAAATTGATTAACGTGGACCCCGACTTAAACAAGTTGAAAAACTTATTCGGGCGTTACCATTTAGTGGTCAATTGTACAGAATATGTTACTGAACTGTACAAACTACTAATAAAAGTTTCATTCAATCAATCAATCAATCAATCAATCAATCAAATACAGATCTTTACATAACTTGTAAAATATTAATAATACATTATTTACTTATATAATTTTTGTTGGTTGTGTCTTTCATACACTACTTCTGAGAGTAATACAATAAACCCTTATTTATCACTGTCAATTGGTTCCGGGCCTGGCCTTGATAAATTAATTTCTGTGTAGTGGGCATTGTTAATTATGAATTTAATATTTTTATAGCTAGAGCAGTAGTTCTCAAACTACTTGAAGTACCACCCCGGAAAACACTTGCCTCTCCAAGTACAACCATAATAACCAACATTAAAATACAGTAGCGTAGTAGGCCTAAGTCTTCATTAAAAACAAGGCTGAGAGTTTATTTATTAACAAGTATACCATTTTTGGGCCAGTGTAACATTACATACAGTTTGCACAGTAACACCTTGTTTAAATATAAGGAAAAAAACTGTATTTAAATAATGACCTACATAATATTTATTGCACATAAATGTTGAATAAACATTGTACTAAAATAAATCTTATATCAATAGTAAAAATAATATCAATGTGTTGTGCGTAGTAATTGGCTGACAGGCTGGGAAAGGGCGAATGTAGGGAAAGAACGTGGAGAACATTCAGTTTCAACCACAGTTTGAAAATCACTGAGCTATAGCACTAAACAACATATTATTTCACTTTATTTATGATGTGTGTGTGACTGTGTGTATAGTGTTATTAATATACACCCAAATTATGTAACTTGAAAGCAACAAAATTGTAATCGTGGCACTTAAAGGGGTCATTTTTTGAAAGTTTTTGTACATTTACTCATTGTGGTCCACATGGAAAGTAATGATGGTTCTTTGGTCAAAATTTTGCATAGATTATGTTTTATAGGCTGTTTTCAAGCTGCTTTCTGACCGTCTCTTCAGGATGTGCCATTTTGTGGTCTTATTTATGTGGCTTCACTTCGACAGCGTCTTCTCCCCGTCATCCGTGTTGCAGTTTTTAGTGCTTCCATAGCGGTCCACGGACAGATATACATTGGAAGCTTGGCACTATAACTTACTTTGTATTAGAAATACCAACAGCGAAGGATGCATGTGCATGTATGAACCACTCTGCCCCACAACATAGCTAGATAGAGAAAATTAGGGAGCTTATTTACTACAGCAGATTACAAAAGCGTACTCAGGCAAAGCATTTTGGGTAAATTAATGCCATATATGGAGATATCCGCTGACGTTACAGTTGCGAAAAATAACACAAATTGGGCAAATTCCAAACAGATAGTTTGTAGGAATTGAACGAAGGCAAGATTTTTTTTATAAAAATTTCCGCCATGCATCCATGGTTTGATTTCACATTTTCAGGACTTATGCAGATCCCAAATACACAAAAACAGGTATCAATAGGGGTCTTGTTGTCTTATTTTACGCTTCGTAATGCGGTGCGCATTTTCGATGGGAGACATGTCTGGACTGCAGGCGGGCTAGAAAAGTACCCGCACTCTTTCACTACGACGCCACGCCGTTGTAACACGTGGCTTGGCATTGTTTTGCTGAAATAAGCAGGGGCGTCTATGATAACGTTGCTTGGATGACAACATATGTTGCTCCAAAACCTGTATGGACCATTCAGCATTAATGGTGCCTTAACAGATGTGTAAGTTACCCATGCCTTGGGCACTAATGCACCCCCATACCATCACAGATGCTGGCTTTTGAACTTTGCACCTATAAAAATCCGGATGGTTATTTTCCTCTTTGTTCCGGAAGACACCACGTCTACAGGTTCATCTCCGTAATATCGCTAAAATTCGCTCCATTTTGTCCACTAGCGACGCTGAGATCATTATCCATGCGTTGTTTACGTCTCGTCTCGATTACTGTAACGTATTATTTTCGGGTCTCCCCATGTCTAGCATTAAAAGATTACAGTTGGTACAAAATGCGGCTGCTAGACTTTTGACAAGAACAAGAAAGTTTGATCATATTACACCTGTACTGTATATACCTTTATATGCATATATACATACATATATACCTGTACTGTATATACCTTTATATACATATATACATACATATATACCTGTACTGTATATACCTTTATATACATATATACATACATATATACCTATACTGTATATACCTTTATATACATATATACATACATATATACCTATACTGTATATACCTTTATATACATATATACATACATATATACCTATACTGTATATACCTTTATATACACATATACATACATATATACCTATACTGTATATACCTTTATATACATATATACACACATATATACCTATACTGGCTCACCTGCACTGGCTTCCTGTGCACTTAAGATGTGACTTTAAGGTTTTACTACTTACGTATAAAATACTACACGGTCTAGCTCCAGCCTATCTTGCCGATTGTATTGTACCATATGTCCCGGCAAGAAATCTGCGTTCAAAGGACTCAGGCTTATTAGTGATTCCCAGAGCCCAAAAAAAGTCTGCGGGCTATAGAGCGTTTTCCGTTCGGGCTCCAGTACTCTGGAATGCCCTCCCGGTAACAGTTCGAGATGCCACCTCAGTAGAAACATTTAAGTCCCATCTTGAAACTCATTTGTATACTCTAGCCTTTCAATGACCCCTTAAACATTGAATGATTGATTGATTGATAGGTAAGAAAAGTTGGTCTATCATATTAGGTCCCCTTTAAACCTTTTAGTGAAAAGCCGGATTTGGATACCTTGATTATTAGTTGCATCCCTCTTGGTGTCAGTGAGATTTTTTGTTGTTGTTGTTGTTTCTCTATGCATGGTGCAATCGTATGAGCGCAATATGTATTATTTATTGCTAACTTTTTTGGTTTTCCGTTGATTTACTTTGTAGCTGTATGTAGAAATAGCGTTGCCGAAGTGGCAGATGATTGCATCAGCTCTGTGCTCTTCAAATGTATTTTATATCCTTTGTGTTTTTGAAATTATCCCTCTTGTTTACCTTTTTGTTATGGACTTTTTGTATCTGCATTGCAACCACATCACTTCCCCATTATGTGATAAGTAAAGTCTTGCCTAGATGCCTTGATTATTAGTTGCATCAATCTTGGTGTAAGTGAGGGGTCAGCTGGCAGCTGTCATGTGATGCTCCATCAGGTTTACACCAAATCATCTCCATGATTCGGTTCTCCTTTACACCTGGCCACTCTATCTCATCCAACTCCACCATCGTTGAGCTTCTCTTTCAAGAAAAGGGGGGGAAAAAAAAGGGTGAGGCAGCAGCAGTGGGATGCTGAAGGAAGGATGAAAGCGACCACAGAGAAGTCTGTGTTTAGTGGGTTAGTGGACCGCTGGTCTCCACTCTCGGAGACTTTGACTTTACTTTGCCACCTCAAGGTAGTAAATCTGATCTCTTATGTGTTTCAAATCTACAGCTCATATTCAGGACTGAGGCTCTCTTTTATTTGGCATTTTACATGTCTGTCATTTCATTGTCATTATTATCACTGAGATATCTTGCTCTCTCCCTTGTGGATATTTATATTTTCCGCTATTCATATTTTTTCCAGTGTGTGTGTGTGTGTGTGTGTGTGTGTGTGTGTGTGTGTGTGTGTGTGTGTGTGTGTGTGTGTGTTCCGATCCACCAGCTCAGAATAAGTGGCACCAGACAGGCCTTATAAGGAGCGGTTAGATCATTGGCCACACCGTTAGTAAAACAGAACCATATGTGTGCTGTAGGTGTTTGTGAGCAGCACTACAGCTCAAGTGAGCCTTTACCGTGTGTGTGTGTGTGTGTGTGTGTGTAAGCAAAACCATGTGTGTCCAAAGGTAGCAGCGAGAACAGGAGCCTGTTGCTATTAGACACAGTGAAGGTCATGTTATATGATCATGCAAAACACACTTGTGTCTTCACGTCTCATCCAAGCTGTTTCCACACAAAGGTGAAAACGATTGTTCTTTCTTGGAAAACACTTAAAACACACCACCTGCGTCGTTCAAGCGTTACATAAGAAGAGGTATCAGCCTGATGTGCAAACAAATCGGCTCGTGGATCCTGCATCTTTGTGCTCCGTTGTTTTATCCGCGCTGATGGCTTTAGCAGAGAAGAGAAGGCTCTCTTGCGCTCCATCTTTCTTACACAGCTTGTCTGGAATGTACAGATGTTTCCTTTTGGGAATGGGCGTCCTGCTCAGTTCACACACACACTAGGAAGAGTGTGAGCAAGGAGTGCATTCCCATTTACTCACACTCACATTTGCTTTATTTATATCTATTGATTGATTGATTGTACCTACTGAAGGTGAAACGAGTGACCACCATGCACATTCAGTAATGAACGTGTAACATTTTTATCCAAATGTGTTCTTCATTAAAGTTAATGGTGTAACTTGAAGCCAGCAGCATCCTGTCGTCTAACATTCACACTCTTTGTCCTCTCGCAACCTTTTGCGCCTTATTTTTGTTTCATTTTCTCTCCCCTTTTGTTTCATCGTTCTCTCGTGCAG
Source organism: Nerophis ophidion (assembly GCF_033978795.1). Lineage (NCBI taxonomy): Eukaryota > Metazoa > Chordata > Actinopteri > Syngnathiformes > Syngnathidae > Nerophis > Nerophis ophidion. The sequence goes on along the minus strand of NC_084630.1, from coordinate 43,830,226 downwards.
CTCAGGCTTTGCTGTGAAGCCCAGGAGAAGCTGAAGTCACTGGACTGTGTTCCTCACTGGTCCTCTTTGTTTGTGTTGGCAACTTGGCCGAGGCCTCCAATTCCGCTTCTCTCGCTTCCTTAGTCATGACTAATCTAGCGCTTCTAAAAAGCACTAAATCTGATCAGTACCATAACATTTGAGTGCAATTAGGTGAAGTACAAAGAGTATAACTTGCACACAAAGCACTGCAAAAAAGTCAGCTTTGACATTCATGGTAAACCTCTTTTCTAGACATAAAAGTTGAGACGGAAAGGACTTATTTAAATGAAAATTATATGTCAACATATTGGATTACTGAACAGTAATAGACTTTACCACGATAAATTAATTTCTGTTAAATAAGAAGTAGGGCTGGGCGATATATCAATATCTATGTGCGATATAGAAAATGACTATATCGTAATATTCGAGTAGACGTTCTCACGCAGTTGTTTTTAGCTGCGGGCATTACACGAAAGGCTCTCCTCGCCCTTTCCTGTGTCTCCTTCTCACAGACAAGCAGGCGCACATTCTTACATGCGTCACATACTGTCACCTCATACGTATACGCCCTCGCCCAGCAGATAGGTAGCGGCATGGCTAACGTTAGCTGTGATGCTAGCGGGTTGTTGCAAGAGAAAGAAGGTGCGAATCTGGTAACAAATGAAGGAAGAATTAATTCCCAAGAAAAACAGCAGGGGGTCCATCGTCTGGCGGTGGTTCGGCTTCAAGCGGGAATATGTCGAACAGACAACTGTAATTTGTCATGTGTGGGGCACAAGCGTTGCTACCAAAAGTAGCATTACTGCTAATATGTAGCATCGTTTGAAAAGTCACCTGCTAATAACTTTAATGAATACAGTTTTGGTAAATTGACTTCGTTGTGATTTCCTTCTCTGCATGAAAGTTTAAAAGTAGCATGTATTAGTGCAGTATGAAGAAGAATGTTTTAATATAGACACATAGAATCATCATACTGCTGTGATTATATGTACCCAGTGTTCATTCAAGGCTAAGGCAAAATACCGAGAAATATATCGTATATCGCGATATGGCCTAAAAATAACGGGGTACTAAAAAAAGGCCATATCGCCCAGCCCTGGTAAGAAGCATTAATTATAAAACAAATATTTTCATTGTTACAGCATAAAAAAATCTGTTTACTAACTTCAAAATACATTTTTCAACATTATAAGAGCCCTCTAGACATGAAATAACACGGCGTGGCGCAGTGGGAGAGTGGCCGTGCGCAACCCGAGGGTCCCTGGTTAAATTCCCACCTAGTACCAACATCGTCACGTCCGTTGTGTCCTGAGCATGACACTTCACCCTTGCTCCTGATGGGTGCTGGTTGGCGCCTTGCATGGCAGCTCCCTCCATCAGTGTGTGAATGTGTGTGTGAATGGGTAAATGTGGAAGTAGTGTCAAAGCACTTTGAGTACCTTGAAGGTAGAAAAGCGCTATACAAGTACAACCCATTTATCATTTATTTATCATTTAGTCACCTTCACACTCTATTAATTAAATATAGTAATGCTGCCTGGGACTAAACCAAACAGTACTAATGCTAGTCTTAATTAACCAGAAATGAATTAACTGTTTTCTCTGCTGGCTCTTTTGTCTCATCCTCTGCATCTGTGTTCTCAATTTGTATATCTTTTTCATCTCCATCCTCCCTGTCCTCAATCTCTTCTGATATTTGTCGATCTTCCAGTGTTGCCAACTCCTCAGGAAGGAAAGTAGCTATTGACTGTCATAAAAGTTGCTAGAATTTGATCGATGACAACATAGGCATGGTTGATTACAATGGACGCTGTGGGAGAAAGGAATAATGTGGCGTAAGACAATAAAAGTGGTTTGAAATGTTTTCTCCTTTTTATTTTTAGTCTAATTGTGTTTTCCTTTATTCTACATTGTCAAATCTTAGAGTATCACATTTGATCAAAAATCTGTAGTTATAATAATCACGAATGAACCAAATCTATTGACCATGCTGATTAATATGAACGACAGGTTTGTTTTTATTTAAAGTGTGACAGTGATGAAACATTTACATCTTACTCTTTAAACCAAGGTACAAACAGCGGCAGTTTTGCACAAAGTGGATGTGCGTCTCTTTTCTGCTATTACTGGAATGGTACTTTATTGTCAGTGCATTTCAAAGAACAACCAAATGTGTTTTCATCACAAGCTGTCAAAGAGCAGACATTCAGGCCCTGTGTACATTAAGCAAGATAACTCCTGAAACAAATAATTATTTAGCCTAAGCGCCTTGTCAGCCACAGTAAACCATCGTTCAAGGTTCTCCTCCTTGGATAATTTTTACACGGGTAAGTGCGCCGTCTATTTCTTCACTCTCCGGCTCTTAGCTTTGTATGGACTCATTGATCATTTACAAACTGAATTCGGAGAGGAAGTGACTCCAGAAAGACCTTGCCCCACACAGGAAGTGATGTCAGAAAGAAGTGCCACAGCCAGATTCATACCAGCAGCTTGTGGAAATCACACATGAATACCTTAAAAGAAGGAAACTTGCGATTGCTGCTATTTTGGATACAACACATCTCATAGCAATGTTGAGCGACGGTTTTGGATAAGGCCTGGAAGAACGGCAGCCTTGTGGGATATGTTTGTCACCGAGTGTTTTGTGCCACAGGAACGGCAAAAGAACTTTCGAATATCCAGATCAGCTGTGACTCTACTTAGCGAAAAACTTTGTCCATTTGTCGAAAGGGAGACAACAAGAATGGGGCCTCCCATGGACGAGGGAGTACTGGTACTATAGAAAACAGTGAATGCATTTGGACTGGCAAAGCAGGCTATCAGTTATTGTCTGTGATGCATGTCGAGCGACTACTCAACTTCTAGTTTTGTGCTCCGTAACTATTGTGAAGCCATGAAGTGGTTGTGGCCGCCAAGTACGACTGCCAATTTCAGCCTACAAGCACATTGTCTAGATATCTAGATCCCTAGGTTGATTGTTGTAAAATATTATTTATCACATTGTTTACTTTCACACGTCTATTAAAGATATGATTCATGTATGAAAGCTCAGGTGTGATTCAGCACAATAGGGCCAGTCTAAAAGCTACTGATGGTGAGGCAAGCAAGGTTTACTGTTAAAAGAAATGTGGCAATAGGCCACATTGAAACACAGGGTAAAGATACACTTCTAGGTCAAAGGTTACTATGACGCGCGCATTTTTATTCGCGCATGGGTACTAGGTGGCGTTGCGCCGGCGGACGGAGGGCGTCTTAAACGGTGGCATTGTGTGTGTGTGGACAAGGATAAAGTTAGGTGGGATACAGCCTGAATAAGGAAAATAGGCTCACAGCAGCGTCGCTTGTACGTTGAGGGCATAGAAACGTGCTTTCCTGTCTCAAAAACATACCATAAAAAGCTGCTAGATTGTCACTAGTTGTTTTTGAGAAAGAAAATCACCAAGGGGAGTTGGAAAAATATTGGATTTAGCGAGAAAGTTGCCAAGTTGACAACACTGCGCTGAGGTGTATGTAAAAGATAGAGAGGCCATGACACACCTTACGTTGCTTCTGATTGGTTTACATTGTGTGGTGCCTTCCGTTTTTGGCACAAGAACATATGGATTGGTCTTGGATTGTTTATATCACTCAATCAATCAGAGTTACTTGATCCACAGCGAACCGTGAGGAAAAAAGTTTATTGTTATGAAAAAATAAGTACAGAGTTGTGAAAGGGGAAAAATACACACGAAAAATGTCAAGTGTGGCGTGTGGCGTGACAATGGGTTCAAATGCATGACTCTCACGCTCAAAGCGTGAGGCTTGGCAGCTCTATATTAGCTGCACCAGACAATATATGTATATGTTGTGAAATTAGTTATTTACACAGAAAGGTTTTATAATTGGGGCTTCACGGTGGCAGAGGGGTTAGTGCGTCTGCCTCACAATACGAAGGTCCTGCAGTCCTGGGTTCAAATCCAGGCTCGGGATCTTTCTGTGTGGAGTTTGTATGTTCTCCCCGTGACTGCGTGGGTTCCCTCCGGGTACTCCGGCTTCCTCCCACCTCCAAAGACATGCACCTGGGGATAGGTTGATTGGCAACACTAAATTGGCCCTAGTGTGTGAATGTGAGTGTGAATGTTGTCTGTCTATCTGTGTTGGCCCTGCAATGAGGTGGCGACTTGTCCAGGGTGTACCCCGCCTTCCGCCCGATTGTAGCTGAGATAGGCGCCAGCGCCCCCCGCGACCCCAAAAGGGAATAAGCGGTAGAAAATGGATGGATGGAAGGGTTTTATAATTGTTTATTTATATACCTTAATTGTTTCCAAACGGTGTCTGTAAAACGGCAGTAAAACAGCTGATTAAACAAAACACAAGTCATTGACCCACTAGCTGCGGTAACTAGCTCTTCAAAGACTTAATAAGTCCATAGTGATTTTTTGGTGAATTTATTCAGGAAGGTAAAAAATACTAACACAGACACTCAAAACGTGTTATCATATTAGCTAATGCTGATGATGCTAGCTGACATTACGATAGCATAGACACTCCTACTGGCATCATACATGGGACGGTTTAGTAAGTAAAAATGATTTTAGTTATGGTGTAACTCTTACAAATGTTGCTTGGAGTGATGAATGAAGAATCCATACGAGTAGAAATACTATTAGATTAGATTAGATTAGATAGTACTTTATTTATTCCGTCAGGAGAGTTCCTTCAGGAAAATTAAAATTTTCAGCACAATCCCATTCAAGTTTAGACAAACATTACAGGGAGACAGAACAGGATCGCTGACGGGTCTGCCGGCTTCCAGCGCCCCTTACAAAAAAGATAAAATACAGGTAAACAAGGAGGGGGGGAATAGAAGATTAAAACTAAATTAAAAAAAAAATTTAAAAAATAATCGGTCTTAGCCTGGGCCCTGGAGAGGAGGTGCAGACTGAGGCCAAGGGAAAAAACAACAACTCATAGCCATAGTACACATCCCTTTTCCATGTGTGTAAGAGGGAAACATCAAACATCAAAGAACACAGAGGACATTAAAGACATTAAGGCATCAGATACAACCAGACACTTCTACATACTAGCTATGAATAGAAAGTAAAAGAAACATATCCACTGTGGTGGCTCTGCGGTGTTCCACGCCATCGTCTGCTGGGGTGGGGGGAGCATGGCCAGAGACAGGAGCAGACCCAACAAAGCAACCAAGACAGCCGACTCCACTCTCGGCCAGTGTCCAGTCCGCATGGATGAGCGAGGATACGTCCAAGGTGACTGAGGTGTCCGACACCTGCTCACCCTACTATGGACAATTAGAAGATGCAACGGAACTTTTGCTTTAAAGCTTTAAACAGCAGAAAACAATTTTGCTCAGCCTCAGCTGCAGTAAGCAGACTCGTCCAAAAGATTGCGCCATAGCACAAGATATGACACACCATTTAAGTGTCTTAGCAAGTGTTTAATGCAAACTATTTGCTCTATGACTGTCAGCGAAGAGAAATTAATAAATTAGCCGCACTGTTTTAGAAGCCGCAGAGTTCAAAGAGTAGGAAAAAAGTAGCACCTTATAGTCCAGAACATACGGTAAGCTGTAGAAACATCTAAGGGATGATCAGTTCCAACAGGATGCCCCTCACTCACTTTTGAGCTTCATGGCCAAGGCTATGAATACTTACTGAATGTACATGTTATTTGTGAGTTTTTTTATTTTCAATAAATCTGTATATATTTCTGGTAAGTGATATGGCAGCAGCGCTCAATGTAACCAACAGGCTCCCTGTTCTTTACAGTAAAAATAGTAACTACACAGGAACACGTGGACAAAGCTAAAGATAAGTTTGTGACAGAAATGAAAAGGAAAAACAGGAATCTTTTTCTGTTGCAATTTGTAAAAAATATTTATTACTCACATAGCCGTACTGATAAATAACTACATATCATATTCCCAATAGCAATTAAATTAGAGGGGGTTGCAAAAATTCTCTGTCTGCCACTGAGGTCATGACAAAAAATGATTAAGAAGCACTGTTATAAATGGAATACAATACATGGACAGCATTGGCTCAACTTTGCTTTAATCTTCTTTTTAATAGCTCATATTAAACATCCATCCCATCCATTTTCTACCGCTTCTCCCTTTCGGGGTCGCGGGGGGTTGCTGGAGACTTTCTCAGCTGCATTCGGGCGGTATGATAAATGATTTTAATTCTTGGCTTTTATAAGAACATTCCTGTGGCATCTGCGCATGATTGAGTGGTGCAAATGTGAAAAATGGAACATATTCAGACTCATTTTAAAATGTATTGTGTTGCACATGTTTTTGCAAACAGAAATGCGTCTTGGCATGTAAGGAATGAATATGACCATGAGCGAAGCTGTCATCCAGGCATACCATAACGCCATGAATTTAGATTGGTAGCTTGGCCAAGAATAAGTGGCTTGTCTAGTGTTTTACATGATGATGAATGCTAATCAACAGTTTTGTTGGACTTTAGAAACATCAGGCATACATTGCTGTATCCACTCAAATAACAAAATATTAGAAACACTATACAGTACGATGCAGTCCAGTTCTACATCCAACTGCAAACTGTAATCACACTAATAAACATAAACAAACCCCGTTTCTATATGAGTTGGGAAATTGCGTTAGATGTAAATATAAACGGAATACAATGATTTGCAAATCTTTTTCAACCCATGTTCAATTGAATATGCTAAAAAGACAAGATATTTTATGTTCAAACTCATAAACTTTATTTTTTTTTGCAAATAATAATTAACAGAATTTCATGGCTGCAACACATGCCAAAGTAGTTGAGAAAGGGCATGTTCACCACTGTGTTACATCACCTTTTCTTTTAACAACACTCAATAAACGTTTGGGAACTGAGGAAACTAATATTTGAATCTTTGAAAGCGGAATTCTTTCCCATTCGTGTTTTATGTAGAGCTTCAGTTGTTCAACAGTGCGGGGTCTCCGCTGTCGTATTTTACGCTTCATAATGCGCCAAACATTTTCGATGGAAGACAGGTCTGGACTGCTGGCGGGCCGGGAAAGTACCCGCACTCTTTCTTTACGAAGCCACGATGTTGTAACACGTGCTGAATGTGGCTTGGCATCGTCTTGCTTAAATAAGCAGGGGCGTCCATGAAAAAGACGGCGCTTAGATGGCAGCATAAGTTGTTCCAAAACCTGTATGTACCTTTCAGCATTAATGGAGCCTTCACAGATGTGTAAGTTACCCATGCCTTGGGCACTAATGCACCCCCATACCATCACAGATGGTGGCTTTTGAACTTTGCATCGATAACAGTCAGGATTGTTCGCTTCCCCTTTGGTCCAGATGACACAATGTCGAATATTTCCAAAAACAATTTGAAATGTGGACTCGTCAGACCACAGAACACTTTTCCACTTTGCATCAGTCCATCTTACACCGGCGGCTTTTCTGGATGTTGTTGATAAATTGCTTTCACTTTGCACAGTTGAGCTTTAACTTGCACCACTTGTAGCGACCAACTGTATTTAGTGACAGTGGTTTTCTGAAGTGTTCCTGAGCCCATGTGGTGATGTCCTTTAGAGATTGATGTCTGAGGGATCGAAGGTCACGGTCTTTCAAATGTTGATGCTGCTTAAGTGGAGTGATTTCTCCAGATGCTCTGAACCTTTTGATGATATTATGGACCGTAGATGTTGAATCCCTAAATTTCTTGCAATTGCACTTTGAGAAATGTTGTTCTTAAACTGTTTGACCTTTTGCTCATGCAGTTGTGGACAAAGGGGTGTACCTCGCCCCATCCTTTCTTGTGAAAGACTAAGCATTTTTTGGGACACTATCCCAAAAATATGCCGCCCCAAATATTTTTTGGGGCGGCATAGCTCGGTTGGTAGAGTGGCCGTGCCAGCAACTTGAGGGTTGCAGGTTCGATTCCCGCTTGTGCCATCCTAGTTACTGCCGTTGTGTCCTTGGGCAAGACACTTTGCCCACCTGCTCCCAGTGCCACCCACACTGGTTTAAATGTAACTTAGATATTGGGTTTCACTATGTAAAGCGCTTTGAGTCACTTGAGAAAAGCGCTATATAAATATAATTCACTTCACTTCACTATTTTTATACCCAATCATGGCACCCACCTGTTCCCAATTAGCCTGCACACCTGTGGATGTTCCAAATAAGTGTTTGATGAGCATTCCTCAACTTTATCAATATTTATTGCCACCTTTCCCAAATTCTTTGTCCTGTGTTGCTGGCATCAAATTCTAAAGTTAATAGTTATTTGCAAAAAAAAAATTTTTTTATGAGTTTGAACATCAAATATGTTGTCTTTGTAGCATATTCAACTGAATATGGGTTGAAAATGATTTGCAAATCATTGTATTCCGTTTATATTTACATCTAACACAATTTCCCAACTCATATGGAAACGGGGTTTGTAAAACTGAGCATTATGATGTTTGTGAATTCAAAATTTTTCATAGCATGCTAATTAAAATGAGCAGGTGTGAAATGTGAACGAGTGAGTGTCTAAGTTACGTCTTTGGCAATAGTCGACTTTCTCAGCATGGGGAGACTTCTATTGCAGTTATTGTAATTTCACACATGACACACACACTCAGTGATAGCAAACTTTACAACATCTTAATCATGCAAGAGATCTAGTAAGAGAGCGATGCCCCTAGTCTCATACGCCTTAGTTAGTACCACCTTAGTGTCCTTAAGGGGTCACCAACAAACTGTCATCTATATTAAGCACAACGTCCAATAACATTGTGCTTATGGCCTGGCGAAGTTGGGAGAGTGGCCGTGCCAGCAATCTGAGGGTTACTGGTTCAATCCCCACCTTCTACCATCCTAGTCACGTCCGTTGTGCTCTTGGGCAAGACACTTCACCCTTGCTCCTGATGGGTCCTGGTTAGCGCCTTGCGTTGCCATCAGTGTGTGAATGTGTGTGTGAATGGGTGAATGTGGAAATACTTTCAAAGCGCTTTGGGCTCCTTAAAAAGGAGTAGAAAAGCGCTAAACAAGTACACCCATTTACCATTTTGTATTTACCATTTTATTTTGCTACTCTGACCATCTCATGTCTATATGTGTGTGTGTGCGTGTGTGCGTGTGCGCGTGTGAGTGCGCACGTGTTTTGGTGCATGTGTGTGAGTGAGTGTATGTGATTGGCTTTCCCCCACATACATTTTAAAGTGAATATGTTGGTTTATATCACAGAGACCTTTCCAAGAACCACATCTCCTCCCTGGATACGACTCTGCTAGATCGATTCATCGGCCTCCGAGAGCTGTGAGTTCTTGTTTTTTTGTGGAGGGTTTCTGTTACCTGCACCTTCAATCATACAATATTTGTCCATTTTACAGGTATCTACAAGAAAACAGAATCGTTGTTCTCCCCAGAGGAGTGTTCTGCTGTGGGCCGTTGTCCGTCCTGTGAGTACAGTCAAGTGATTATATAAAGTTTCGACTATGTCAGTTTTAAGAGGAGAGACATCAATAAAGGCAACGGGGGAGGTACAGTGGAACCTTAATTCACAAATTTAATTGGATCTTAAACAGGGTTCATAAATAGAAATGTTTTGCATATTGAAGCACATTTATCCATAAGAATTAATGTTAACACACACACACACACACACACACACACCTGCCCAGTTGCCTTGTGGTTAGAGTATCCGCCCTGAGATCGGTAGGTCGTGAGTTCAAACCCCGGCCGAGTGATACCAAAGCCTATAAAAATGGGACCCATTACCTCCCTGCTTGGCACTCAGCATCGATGGTTGCAATTAGGGGTTAAATCACCAAAATGATTCCTGGGTGCTGCTGCTGCTCACTGCTCCCTTCACCTCCCATGGGGTGAACAAGGGGATGGGTCGAATGCGCAGGACAAATTTCACCACACTTAGTGTGTGTGACAATCATTGATACTTTAACTTTAACACACACACACACACTGTCACTAGCCCTGTAGTGCACTCACAGTTTGAGATCACAAATCTTCACAAATCGCCTTAACTTTAACAGCCAGGTCACTACAATAATTAGGAATTGAACATAAAATCCACATTCACAGGTTCCAGGTTCGATTCCCACTTCCACCCAGGCACAGTTGTTATGTCCTTGGCAAGACCGTAGGCGCCGATCTACATTTCTGCCAGTGGGTGCTCAGTGTGTGTGTGTATTAAAAAAAAAAAAAAAAGACGTTCAGCGAATTTAATATCCCATATGATTTGTGGCTTTATTATTTTGTAAAACGGACCAAACTCGCCAAAATTAACTACAACAAGATTGTATTTTCAAAAGTTATTTTGAAGATTGAATGCTGCCATCAATCCCACGTGGGTGCTCGGTATTGTCCATGGGTGCTCGGACACTTTACCCACCTGCTCCCAGTGACACCCACACTTGTTTAAATGTAGCTTAACGATGTAGATAATAGGTTTTACTATGTAAAGCACTTGGAATCACTAGAAAAATAGCGCTATATAAAAATAATTCTCTTCACTTCACTTTACTGTGGTGCTTAATCGTCTTGGTGTTCAGTGGAAAGGAGAGGGAGTAGTGGGGCAAGGATAGGCAATGTTGACAACGTTGTGGATACTTCCTGATTGTTTCAAAACGCATATCACTTGTCCGTTGCTTCCTTAGGACTCGAAAAATTCTGTAAAACGGCTAAAAATCGCTTTTAAAAAACCCCACAAAGTAGAAATCATCACTGCTCTGGCTGCACTGCAAGCACACGATGACTGTGCTGCAGGCACACAAGACATTTTGTTTTTCTGTTTTTTTTTTCAAGATGACGCCGCTGTAATGGCTGCTGGTTGAAGGAGCTCTGTACTCCTGTGTTTCCTCCTCTGTGTTCTTGATGTGTCCCTTTTTTTCATGTGTTTTTTGCCTTTTGGTTCGGACCCCTTCGGTACTACACTACAAGTGGTGGCACATTCGTGACTTCTGCAGTGCTTTCGAGTGTTTAACTTTTGGATAAGCCTCTGGGGTGCAATGGCCATGTTTGCACGAGAGACTAGCTACTGGCTCTCTCTCCGTAGTCCGTGTAGTGAGACCGAAGAAGATGCGGAGCAAGATACGGGGGTATCACCGTTTCCAAAGTTACGATACTCCCGTATACTAAAGTATTGTCCGATCATTACCTTATAAAATTCGAGGTTCAGACGCATGTTCGTCAAACTAATAATAATAACTACTATAGCAGCCGCAACATTAATACGGCCACAACGACAACTCTTGCTGACCTACTGCCCTCGGTAATGGCACCATTCCCAAAGTATGTGGGCTCTATTGATAACCTCACTAACAACTTTAACGACGCCCTGCGCGAAACCATTGATAACATAGCACCGCTAAAGTTAAAAAAGGCTCCAAAAAAGCGCACCCCGTGGTTTACAGAAGAAACTAGAGCTCAGAAATTATTATGTAGAAAGCTGGAACGCAAATGGCGCACGACTAAACTTGAGGTGCACCATCAAGCATGGAGTGATGGTTTAATAACTTATAAACGCATGCTTACCTTAGCTAATGCTATATATTACTCAAATCTCATCCACCGTAATAAAAACGATCCTACATTTTTGTTTAGTACGGTAGCATCGCTAACCCAACAAGGGACTCCTTCCAGTAGCTCCACCCACTCAGCTGATGACTTTATGCAATTCTTTAGTAAGAAAATCGAAGTAATTAGAAAGGACATTAAAGACAATGCGTCCCAGCTACAACGGGGTTCTATTAACACTGACACGATGGTATATACGGCGGATACTGCCCTCCAAAATAGTTTCTCTCGTTTTGAGGAAATAACATTAGAGGAATTGTTACAACGTGTAAATGGAATAAAACAAACAACATGTTTACTTGACCCACTTCCTGGGAAACTGATCAAGGAGCTCTTTGACTGAATGAGCATGATTCAATTTCTATCGACAGACTCTCGCTCATTCACGCAGACCGGATAATGGTCAAGAGCTAGTGGGCAGCCTGAGACGTAGTCGGTTCTCTCGGTTACTTTGTTGGGTGTGTTGCTCTATACCTACCCCAGCAGACGGTGGCGTGAAACACCACAGAGGCCACTGTGTTGTATGCGGGTTTTACATTTGTGTTTTTGTTTTGTTGTTTGTCTATGATCGATGCAATCATATGAGCGCAAGATGTTTTATTTATTGCTAACTTTTTTGGGTTTTCCATTGATTTACTTTGTATCTGTATGTAGAAAAAGCGTTGCTGAAGTGGCAGATGGTTGCATTAGCTCTGCGCTCTAAATGTATTTGTTATCGTTTGTGTTCTTTAATTTTTTTTTCTTTCTTGTTTTCATGAGTTGTTTACTTTTGTTATGCCTTTTGTATCTGCACTGCAACCACGTCATTTCCCCATTATGGGATGACTAAAGTCTCGCCTGTCCTATCCTAAATGGAAACGTTTGTATGATGAGGGGTTTGTAAATTGAGGTTCCACTCTGCTTGGATTAGTCTGGCTGTACAAACAGAACTCCTCAGGATAAACTTAGAACAGAAAGCATTTACCAACACAAAAATTAACCACACTTACAATGTAAGTACACACGCACACACACACACACACATACCCACACACACCAATCAAACCATGATTAAGCACAATTACAGCTTACGGTTCCAGGCTTTGCTGCACACATGTCAGCCCCCTACCCCCAACTTCCATCCGTCAATTCCTTGCTTCTTCCAGCCATTACCTTATTTCTTCCACCCGTTTAAGTTAATGGTTGTGTGTGATGAGGGAGGAGTCTTGTGGTTTCCATTAGCCCCTTCCAAAACCACCACAACAACGGCCCCATTATGTAGTTACTGGGTTGCTGGTGGAAAAATGGAAAGAAGTGGCACCTACCCTGGTGTGTAAATGTGCAGGACTCTCTTGAAAAAGAGATTCTTAGTCGCAATAAGACTCTCCTGGGCAATGAATAAAGGTTAAAACGATGAGGCAGTGCAGTCTGAACAAGAGGAAACCATGAAAAAATGTCTGAATACAAGAATTCTGTTAGTCTGTATGTTGGAATGAATTTTGATATAGACTATATTGCTGAAAGTATTTGGCCACCTGCCTTGACTCCCATATAAACTTAAAGTGGCATCCCATTCCTAACCCATCGGGTTCAATATGATGTCAGTCCACCTTTTGCAGCTATTACAGCTTCAACGCTTCTGGGAAGGCGGTCCACAAGGTTGCGGAGTGTGTTCATAGGAATTTCCGATCATTCTTCTAAAAGCGCCATGGTGAGGTCACACACTGATGTTGGTCGAGAAGGTCTGGCTCTCAGTCTCCGTTCTAATTCATCCCAAAGGTGTTCTATCGGGTTCAGGTCACGACTCTGTGCAGGCCAGTCAAGTTCATCCACACACTCTGTCATCCATGTCTTTATGGACCTTGCTTTGTGCACTGGTGCACACTCATGTTGGAAGAGGAAGGGGCTCGCTCCAAACTCTTCCCACAAGGTTGGGAGCATGGAATTGTCCAAAATGTTTTGGTATCCTGGCGCATTTAAAGTTCCTTTTACTGGAACTAAGGGGCCAAGCCCAACCTCTGAAAAGCAACCCCTCACCATAATTCCTCCTCCACCAAATGTCACACTCGGCACAATGCAGTCTGAAATGTAGCATTGTCTTGGCAACCTCCAAACCCAGACTCGTCAATCAGATTGCCAGATGGAAAAGCGTGATTCATCATTCCAGAGAATGCATCTCCACTGCTCGAGAGTCCAGTGGCGATGTGCTCTACACCTCTGCATCCGACGCTTTGTATTGGACTCTGTGATGTATGGCTTGGATGCAGCTGGGCTGCCATAGAAACCCATTCCATGATGCTCTCTGCGTATTGCACGTGGGCTAATTTGAAGGTCACATGAAGTTTGGAGCTCTGTAGCAGAGAGTCGGCGACCTATTTTCACTGTGCGCTTCAGCATCCGCTGACCCCTCTCTCTGTCAGTTTACGTGGCCTACCACTTCGTGGCTGAGTTGTTGTTGTTCCCAAACTCTTCACTTTTCTTATATTAAAGCCGACAGTTGACTTTGGAATATTTAGGAGGGAAAACATTTCCCAACATGATTTGTTGCACAGGTGGCATCCTATGACCGTTCCACGCTGGAAATCACTGAGCTCCTGAGAGCGGCCCATTCTTTCACAAATGTTTGTCTCCGTGCCTAAGTGCTTGATTTATTTACACCTGTGGCCGGGCCAAGTGATTATGGCACCTGATTCTGATCATTTGGATGGTTGGCCAAATACTTTTGGCAATATAGTATATGTGTGAATCAAAGGCTGCCCAGTGTCTTAGTGGTTTGCATGTCAGCCTCGTAGTTTGGAGATCCACGTTGAAATACCCATTGGAACATCTCTGTGTCAAGTTTACATGTTCTTCTCATGCCTGTGTGGGTTTTTTCTGATCCTCTTGCTTCTCCCACATCCTGAAAATATCCTTTTTAGACTAACTGGAGACTCAAATTGTCCATAGGTGTCTATGAATGCTTGTTTGTCTATATGCAGTGTTTAACAAATATTATACATTCAATTGTGGCGGCCATCCACAATTAAAATTTAACTGTCAACACACATACACTGAGTTTTGCATCAAGGCCTATTATGCAAAATCGACAATGACATTAATTAACCCACATGTAAGCAAATGCCACAGATACATTCCCGTCCTGTGCAAATCATTTCAATGTGCCCAGGGGTGTACTAGCCTCTCCATAAAGTCAGCTGGGATAGGATTCTAGTTCATATTAGAATATCAACAGAAAAAAAAATAGAACAAGAGTGCCCAACCTTTTGTCTCCAACGGCCAAAGTTAAAATGTGCCATGGGCAAAACACAGCGATTTTGAACGTACAGCCATACACAGTGGGAGGCCGCTCCCCTAAGTTATTAGAATCAACTCCACTACAGCACATTTCTTAGTATTTTAAAAGGGAACTTGTTTTGGAGTTGTGCCTATTGTTTTTTTTTTTTATTAATGTTTTTGCCTATTGTTCACAATCATTATCAATCAATCAATCAATGTTTATTTATATAGCCCCAAATCACAAATGTCTCAAAGGACTGCACAAATCATTACGACTACAACATCCTCGGAAGAACCCACAAAAGGGCAAGGAAAACTCACACCCAGTGGGCAGGGAGAATTCACATTCAGTGGGACGCCAGTGACAATGCTGACTATGAGAAACCTTGGAGAGGACCTCAGATGTGGGCAAACCCCCCCCCCCTCTAGGGGACCGAAAGCAATGGATGTCGAGCGGGTCTAACATGATACTGTGAAAGTTCAATCCATAGTGGCTCCAAGACAGCAGCGAGAGTCCCGTCCACAGGAAACCATCTCAAGCGGATCAGCAGCGTAGAGATGTCCCCAACCGATACAGGCGAGCGGTCCATCCTGGGTCCCGACGAGCGGTCCATCCTGGGTCTCGACTCTGGACAGCCAGTACTTCATCCATGGTCATCAGACCGGACCCCCTCCACAAGGGAGGGGGGCACATAGGAGAAAGAAAAGAAGCGGCAGATCAACTGGTCTAAAAAGGAGGTCTATTTAAAGGCTAGAGTATACAGATGAGTTTTAAGGTGAGACTTAAATGCTTCTACTGAGGTAGCATCTCGAACTGTTACCGGGAGGGCATTCCAGAGTACTGGAGCCCGAACGGAAAACGCTCTATAGCCCGCAGACTTTTTTTTCTCATCTATCGTTATGAGAGACATGACGATAGATGTTTTTTTTTTTTTTGTTGGATTCTGAATTTGAAATTACAATCAAAAGTCCTCTTACAATGGCGCCAATGTGAGCCGCTCTACTCCGCCAAACACCTCCATTGAGGTTTGATATACATGATGTCAGTATATATTTAATGGATTAATGGGCACATTTATAATAACATTTAATATTTACGTATTTTGATCATTTTAAGAATATGAGTGTCTAAAGACACAATAAAACATCACTTACTGTACAATGTCTGCTGTCATAAGGATGTTGACTGCTAGGATATTCATATATTTTCACTTAGATAAAGACTGACTCATAATCCTTGTGAAGAAACGGGGTAGGGGACCAAGCGACTTTTCGTGTCATTCTCGCCATTTTTAAGTGTACGAACTTGTTGTAATATGTCCTCAGACTTCTTCAAACAATTGTATCTAATGAAAGAGATTAAGGAACTAGTTAAAATAGTGCGCTGATATTGTTGAATTGTAATAAGCACTCACTATAAACACAACTGAAAAATGTAAAGTTTGAGTTTTTTTCAGTCGCTAACAAGCCTTTTCGGACCAGCCATCAGACCTTCAAAATGCTAAACAAAATTAGCACAGCATTGATCTTTTGCGGCCACACAATCCACATAATTCATGTTGTTTTCACACAATATGCAGTCAGTGAACATATTTCCACAGTGCTTACATTTTCTTAACAAACGAGCGATATGTTACAACGAAAGTATGGATTGTTTTTGTATTATTTACAAATGTGAACACACAACATCCTACAATAGCAAAAGCAATCTTCTAAACATTAGATACAGTATTAAAACATATTCTGCAAATATGTTAAAAAAAAAAAATATATATATATATATATATCTCAGCTGATAATAAAAAAATATATAATTGACACACAGATAATTTAAATTGGTTAAATTGGGCCAACCATAGCTAATTCCAGTCTGGCTTGGACTGAGTGGGAGTGGTCAGGAGGACTTTGAGGAGTGATGTTTTTTGAATCAGAAACCGAAAGAGACAAACAGTAATGTCTGGATGAGAAAGAGTGAGAGCAAGGGGCCCAAGGAGAAGAGCAGGCCCAAGGACAGGGAAAGGTAGATAGTGTAAGAATGTGTGGTGGTGGCATTCCAAGGGCTGCAAGAACAGTATTCAATGATGAAATTCATACCGTTATCATTAACCATGTAATCAACCGCACGATCTCACTACAATAAGAGAGGCCAGTGAAAGGGTGCAGCCCAATTTGAGGCAGTCAATGGTTGCCTCCATTATCAATCAATCAATCAATCAATGTTTACTTATATAGCCCTAAATCACTAGTGTCTCAAAGGGCTGCACAGACCACCACGACATCCTCGGTAGGCCCACATAAGGGCAAGGAAAACTCACACCCAGTGGGACGTCGGTGACAATGATGACTATGAGAACCTTAGAGAGGAGGAAAGCAATGGATGTCGAGCGGGTCTAACACGATACTGTGAAAGTTCAATCCACAATGGATACAACACAGTCGCGAGAGTCCAGTCCAAAGAGGATCCAAGACACAGCAGCGAGAGTCCCGTTCACAGCGGAGCCAGCAGGAAACCATCCCAAGCGGAGGCGGACCAGCAGCGCAGAGATGTCCCAGCCGATACACAGGCGAGCAGTACCGGATCGGACCGGACCCCCTCCACACGGGAGAGTGGGACATAGAAGAAAAAGAAAAGAAACGGCAGATCAACTGGTCTAAAAAGGGAGTCTATTTAAAGGCTAGAGTATACAAATGAGTTTTAAGGTGAGATTTAAATGCTTCTACTGAGGTGGCATCGCGAACTGTTACCGGGAGGGTATTCCAGAGTACTGGAGCCCGAACGGAAAATGCTCTATAGCCCGCAGACTTTTTTTGGGCTTTGGGAATCACTAATAAGCCGGAGTCTTTTGAACGCAGATTTCTTGCTGGGATATACGGTACAATACAATCGGCAAGATAGGATGGAGCTAGACCGTGTAGTATTTTATACGTAATTAGTAAAACCTTAAAGTCACATCTTAAGTGCACAGGAAGCCAGTGCAGGTGAGCCAGTACAGGTATATATGTATGTATATATGTATATAAAGGTATATACAGTATAGGTATATATGTATGTATATATGTATATAAAGGTATATACAGTATAGGTATATATGTATGTATATATGTATATAAAGGTATATACAGTACAGGCGTAATGTGATCAAACTTTCTTGTTCTTGTCAAAAGTCTAGCAGCCGCATTTTGTACCAACTGTAATCTTTTAATGCTATTATGGCATCTTTCAACAAACCAACAGGTAAATATGGATTGTTTTTATTCAGGCCATGCAAAAATACATATCTGGGTTTTTTGCGGTAGTTTTTTGTTCAAAATATTGTTGTGTGTTTCATAGATATTTTGTTCACTGTAAACGATATTGTACAACTTTTTCTGTTCCTACTGTACCTTAAGCTGACTCTCGCCAGATCCTTGTAGTTTGGTGACCTCCACACAAGGATCTTTGCTCGAAGGCAATGCAAACTCCTTCAAGATAGCAAAAAATAATGAACCAATCAGGATCGACCAGCGGGATTTCATAGATGTGACGTAGCGCCGAAGCGACTGTTTGATTCAAACAACAATGCAGCGAGGAGTCGTGTGCTGACATTGATTCTGCTATTGCAACTGTTTTGCGACACCGATCGTTTACTGACATTGCTGCGTTGTTTCAGTAAAAGTTATCTGACTTTTCGCTCTGTCGTTATCCAATATGTCAGCTGTTCTGTTTTGGATTTCCCAGCGTCACTTTCATCGGCGTCACGGGTTGATTTCGATGTGAGTGGTTGAAGTAGCACGTCATTCAAGATAACGGACAAGTGGTTTATCCAATCACATACTATGATTTTATTTTACAAGGCCCCACCTGAAATGCGTCTCCTATTGAGAAATCCCAGATCCTTGTGTGGAGCTCAGCGAACTACAAGGATCTGGCGAGAGTCAGGTTAACTGTACCTCCCCAGTAAAGGGGGAAAAAAATGAGCTTTTAACTGGAATGCTTTTGACTGTGAGCATTACATGTGGACATACAGTTCCCAACCAAGAAATATAATGTAAAAATGGTGGATCGCACGTTTTGCATGCAAATACCTGTAAAACTGTAACATAAAAGTCGATGCAGTTTTTGTACTGTTCTCAATAGCCAGTATTTTGGAAGCGTGTGTACTTTGGTTGACTATATGTACTATGTGAATATATGTTTCTTTGACAGAATCATTTATTTTGAGTCAAATTTTTTTGTGTTTTTCAAATAAGGAATTAGTATATATTTAACACAAATTTGTTTTTGAGAAGAAAAGTATTCATTTTGCCAATTGCGTTTGTAGGTGTGAGTCTGTTAAGATTTTAGAAAAAGTATCTGCAGTATGGGTAAGCCCTTGTTGAATCCCTAATCGGAACATCCCTATGAATGTGTATTATATTTGGGAAACTACCCATGGGCGGGCCAAACAAAACAACTCGGCGAGCCATATTTGGCCCCATTTTGGGCACCCCTGATTTAGAGTAGCCATCCCATTCTTGAACAGATGGAACAGAACGCATTGCCAACACCTTTATTTTTCCCGCCATTTCTTATGTTTAACTTGTCAAATGACTGCTTTGAAAAGGTCATTAGAGAAATGAAGTTACGGGCGGACTAAGACTTACACAATATTTTGTCCAGCCATCCATCCATTTTCTACTGCTTGACCCTCTCAAAGGGGCGCAGAAGCCTATCTCAACTGAATTTTATTTAACCACTTATTAAATACATCATTAAAATGATTTGATGAGTCACAAACTCACAAACTCGCTGGATCGGTTCGCAGCCGAGTGTGAAGCGACCGGAATGAGAATCAGCACCTCCAAGTCCGAGTCCATGGTTCTCGCCCGGAAAAGGGTGGAGTGCCATCTCCGGGTTGGGGAGGAGACCCTGCCCCAAGTGGAGGAGTTCAAGTACCTAGGAGTCTTGTTCACGAGTGAGGGAAGAGTGGATCGTGAGATCGACAGGCGGATCGGTGCGGCGTCTTCAGTAATGCGGACGTTGTACCGATCCGTTGTGGTGAAGAAGGAGCTGAGCCGGAAGGCAAAGCTCTCAATTTACTCTCTATGTCTCCCTTCTGGCCTGGGAACGCCTCGGGATCCCCCGGGAAGAGCTAGACGAAGTGGCTGGGGAGAGGGAAGTCTGGGTTTCCCTGCTTAGGCTGTTGCCCCCGCGACCCGACCTCGGATAAGCGGAAGATGATGATGATGATGATGATGATGATGAGTCACAAACTGGGGAATATGCTATACTCTTGTTATCAACAATGTTTTTCTGCTTTTTCCCAACAGTGATTTGAGCAACAACTTCATTACCAAGATAGAAGAACGAATATGCGATGACCTGTGCAATTTAACGCAAATGTAAGTTATTCCAATTCAATCTTTTACCTCCTATATTTTAGTTTCAGACAATCTTTTTACTGTCATATGTGGATGAGCATCTAACAAAAACAGAAAACATGATGAAACAATCCTACAGAGCCTATTACTGTAGATGTATTTAGTATTTTGTGTTCAGTGGATCGAGGTTCAGCATTTTCGACTCTAGATATTCACGGATTTCTTATATCTGCTTTAACTATTTTCCGGACCGTAGAGCGCACCGGTATATAAGCCGCATCTGCTACATTTTTGAAAAGAAAATGTTAACATACATTGGCCGAACCGCACTATAAGACACAGATTTATACGTTTAAAATGAGTTATCTACCCTGAAAGATTTTGTAAATGTTTGTTTATCTTTGTTTCCAAAAATATATTTATATGTGACATGTATGATAGTACATCAGTGAGATCGACAGGCGGATCGGTGCGGCGTCTTCAGTAATGCGGACGTTGTATCGATCCGTTGTGGTGAAGAAGGAGCTGAGCCGGAAGGCAAAGCTCTCAATTTACCGGTCGATCTACGTTCCCATCCTCACCTATGGTCATGAGCTTTGGGTCATGACCGAAAGGATAAGATCACGGGTACAAGCGGCCGAAATGAGTTTCCTCCGCCGGGTGGCGGGTCTCTCCCTTAGAGATAGGGTGAGAAGCTCTGCCATCCGGGAGGAACTCAAAGTAAAGCCGCTGCTCCTCCACATGGAGAGGAGCCAGATGAGGTGGTTCGGGCATCTGGTCAGGATGCCACCCGAACGCCTCCCTAGGGAGGTGTTTAGGGCACGTCCAACCGGTAGGAGGCCACGGGGAAGACCCAGGACACGTTGGGAAGACTATGTCTCCCGGCTGGCCTGGGAACGCCTCGGGATCCCCCGGGAAGAGCTAGACGAAGTGGCTGGAGATAGGGAAGTCTGGGCTTCCCTGCTTAGGCTGCTGCCCCCGCGACCCGACCTCGGATAAGCGGAAGATGATGGATGGATGGATGGATGTATGATAGTATGTCTTCCAAACGGTGTTGCCAACTTGGCGACTTTCTTCTGCTCATCTTTCCAACTCCTTAGCGCCTTTTCTTCTCAAAAGCGACTGGCAACAAATCTAGCAACGTTTTCAAATGTTTTTGAGACATGAAAGCATGTATCAATCTGCAGTAAATGTCCTCACCGAGCAGCTGGTGCCACTGTTAGCCCCTCTTCACCGGCAGACAGGTTGATCGTAACCTTACACAGCAGTCCTAGCTCACACCTGACTCACACCACTCAGTGTCCAGACCGCAAATGAAATGTGCACATTTAGAGCTGCTGCTGATTCCACGTTTGTTTACAGAATGAGATGTAAAATAAACATAGAGTAAATGTTTCTTTATTGTCATGTCACGTTAAAATAAATCACTACTATGTCCCAATCCCGTTGATCGTGTTAATTAGCCAGTCAATAGATTCGGTTAGTTTGTGAATGTAACAACCTTCCTACATTTTGATCAAACGTGTTACTCAAAGCAGAACAAAATCAATCAATCAATCAATGTTTATTTATATAGCCCCAAATCACAAATGTCTCAAAGGACTGCACAAATCATTACGACTACAACATCCTCGGAAGAACCCACAAAAGGGCAAGGAAAACTCACACCCAGTGGGCAGGGAGAATTCACATTCAGTGGGACGCCAGTGACAATGCTGACTATGAGAAACCTTGGAGAGGACCTCAGACGTGGGCAACCCCCCCCCTCTAGGGGACCGAAAGCAATGGATGTCGAGCGGGTCTAACATGATACTGTGAAAGTTCAATCCATAGTGGCTCCAAGACAGCAGTGAGAGTCCCGTCCACAGGAAACCATCTCAAGCGGATCAGCAGCGTAGAGATGTCCCCAACCGATACAGGCGAGCGGTCCATCCTGGGTCTCGACTCTGGACAGTCAGTACTTCATCCATGGTCATCGGACCGGACCCCCTCCACAAGGGAGGGGGGGACATAGGAGAAAGAAAAGAAGCGGCAGATCAACTGGTCTAAAAAGGAGGTCTATTTAAAGGCTAGAGTATACAGATGAGTTTTAAGATGAGACTTAAATGCTTCTACTGAGGTAGCATCTCGAACTGTTACCGGGAGGGCATTCCAGAGTACTGGAGCCCGAACGGAAAACGCTCTATAGCCCGCAGACTTTTTTTGAGCTCTAGGAATCACTAATAAGCCGGAGTCTTTTGAACGCAGATTTCTTGCCGGGACATACGGTACAATACAATCGGCAAGATAGGCTATAAAATGTATTTAAATTTTAAAGGGTACCTGAGATTAATTTAGTCTTTTCTGATGTATACATTTTGTTAGAATGTAGGATAATCGTGTTAAACAATGCCAAAGCACCAAATCATAGGATTCAAGCACTTTATCATGACCTTGCACGCAGTTTTGTGTGCCTATGTTTGCGGGTTTAGATGTGCTTATTTGGACATCTGCTTGTCAAGCTCTCAGCCCTCTGCTTCAGGCTATGAGGAAACACAAAAATGGAAGAATAAAGTATTATTTTCATCTAAAAGTGGCATGCACACAATAAAAGCGACGACATTCCTCTCTCCTGGGGCGTCCATTGCAATTAATTATGCAAATCATCGAGTAACTTCTGGCTACTTTTTGGACAGCCAATAACTACTTCCCTTACTAAGGGAGTTGGCAACACTGCTTCCAACGCAACCCGTAGAGGATGCCACAAGAATAAGTTACGGTCATGTGAAGAAATGGCACAGAGCATAACTTTTGTATCATTGTCCCTTTCCCTGCAGTGACCTCAGCAGTAACCCTTTTGAGTGCGACTGTAAGCTTTTCCGCTTGGTCAGCTGGCTCCAAGAGAAAGGAGTGCGAGTTCGCCGGCCTGATGCTATGCTGTGTAACCACCCTCCTGAGCTACGCCACCAACCTCTGCTCAACGTCAGCTTGCTCACCTGCGGTACTAAACAGGAACACACACACACACATACACACATTACAAGAAGCATGAGTGGCAACTTAGCAAATATATCAAATATAAAGGGGGTTTGATTCGAGTCTGATTCTTGGGATGACCATTCAAGTCTCAATTCTTGATTCGGGACGGCGTGGCGCAGTGGGAGAGTGGCCGTGCGCAACCCGAGGGTCCCTGGTTCAAATCCCACCTAGTACCAACCTCGTCACGTCCGTTGTGTCCTGAGCAAGACACAACGGTCTTACAAGGCCAGCTGTGAGACATACTCGCTTCACCGTGTCCTGGGTCTTTCCCTTGGTCTCTTATCAGTCAGACGCGCCCAAACACCTCATTAGGGAGGTGTTCGGGGGACATTGTGACCAGGTGCCCGAGGCACCTCATCTGGCTACTCTCGATGTGGAGGAGCAGCGGCTTTATTTTTCACTGTAACATGTATTTTCGTGTGTCAAGATGTTAATTGTTCTCATTGTCTTAAACACACTGTGTTGACGAAGAATGAGGAAGTGTTACTGAATGGACTACATGCTGGAATTGGACTGGTTGTCAGCATGAGATTGGCAATAAAAGTTAAAAAGAGTTTCAGACTTTGTGTGTCCTCTTCTGGACACTATAACACATAATATTACATTAATTTGTTTTCACAGTGTGGCGACTACTATTTTGCCGTGTCAAGCCGCCACAATCAATTACATTAATTGGGAAACCCTGAACGGAAAAATTATAACCGCAGTAAAATTCCCGACTGTTTGTATTACCATTTCAAGTTACAATTATCGTATAACTGTGATTAGGGACGGCGTGGCACAGTGGGAGACTGGCCATGCGCAACCCGAGGGTCCCTGGTTCAATCCCCACGTAGTACCAACCTTGTCACGTCCGTTGTGTCCTGAGCAAGACACTTCACCCTTGCTCCTGATGGGTGCTGGTTGGCGCCTTGCATGGCAGCTCTCTCACATCAGTGTGTGAATGTGTGTGTGAATGTGGAAGTAGTGTCAAAGCGCTTTGAGTACCTTGAAGGTAGAAAAGCGCTATCCAAGTACAACCCATTCTAACCAATTCTCGCAATATTAAATTTTTTTATATAATAATTCTAGTGGAACCTTTTCAAAACAGTTTACAGGCTACAAAAGCTCCTCTTGACTGCTGACAAATTACATATACACAAGGCGAGTAAACTGGAGATGGCCAAAATAACAGCTTTATAAAAATGTATTCTTAATTTCAGAAATTTGGATAGATAAGAATTGCAATTTGGGTGTGTGATTTTTTTTTTTTTAAAGTACCCCTAAAACATAGCCAGGAAGTTTTTTGGTTGAGAGAGCCATGAAAGCCAAATATTTTAAAATGTATTTCCGTTACAGCCATATAATATTTTTTAACACTGAATACAACCAAATGCGTGCATTTTTAAGTAAGACCAACATTTTTAGAGTATGATAAGTCTTTTATTCTTTTTTAATAACATTGTTATTCTGGAGCTAACCAATAATAATTTAAATACTTCTTACCACTAATGCGACTTCTTGAACAGGTGCAGTAGAAAACGGATGGATGGATTAAAATGCATGAGAATGACTTATATTTTGAACTTTATTTTTAACAGTGTGATTGCTAGCGGAATTATTCGTTACTTATATAATTAAGTAATGTCAACTAAGATTTATCTGAGAACCAGATGCAGTCATTAAAAGAGCCACATCTGGCTCGAGAGCCATAGTGAAGTGAAGTGAATTATATTTATATAGCGCTTTTTCTCTAGTGACTCAATAGTGAAACCCAATATCTAAGTTACATTCAAACCAGTGTGGGTGGCACTGGGAGCAGGTGGGTAAAGTGTCTTGCCCAAGGACACAACGGCAGTGATTAGGATGGCGGATGCGGGAATCGAACCTGCAACCCTCAAGTTGCTGGCACGGCCGCTCTACCAACCGAGCCAAACCGCCCCATAGGTTCCCTACCCCAAACCTAAAACATAGCCACGAGGCATTTAGCCATTTTGTGCTCCTCGCACGTTTACACTAAGTGCATTACAGTGATTCCACAAGAAATAAACAAATTCCATCATGAATAATTTCAGTAAGAGGACTGCGCTGAAATTTGAATCACCCCAGTCATAGTTGAACTATGATCAGCTATACATAAAAATAAATAAGTCTGGCCTTCCCATGGCCTACAGAAGATCTGAATGATGCAAATTCATGTGGACTTGCGACTTTTTACTGACATGTGTTTCTGTTTTAGAGTAACATGACCAAGTGAAAACCCAGAGACACGACTGAAGAGCGTAAGAAGTCTGAAATCGCTTGTGCTCCTTTTCCAGGTCTGAATTATGCCGCCTGTCTTGAGGACAGCAGCAGTGGAGGAGGAGGCCGGAGTGAGCTTGTTATTTTCTCATCCTCCACCCCGGGCAACTTCACGCGTGAACAGTGTAACAGCGTGTGTTTCACTGCCTCTCACCGTTATGGCGGTCTGGGGGCGAGGCACGAGTGCCTCTGCAGTACAAACTCTGAGCCGAACTTCATCAGTGAATCTCAGTGTTCTGCCGCATGTACCAACCCAAGTGTCATGAAGGTATGTACGCACACAATCAAATCCACAGGTCTCATAACAGTGTGTTTGATTCACAAATACTCTCTCTGTTTCTGTCCAATTTCTTCCCAATGCTGGTCACAGGAATGTGGTTGGACTCTGGCTCATGATGTGTTTGCCGTTGACTTCAACGTCTTACTTAAGCCCCTCCCTTTGCAAAGTGTTCACGACAGCATCAGTTTCTCAGTGTCATCCTCCGTCACCCCTATCATGCTCTCCTGGGAATTTGGCGACCTTTCACCTCGCGTCAACACCTCAACAACGGATGTCTCCAAGGCCGCACACAAATATGGACTTCCAGGACAGTATGCCCTCAGTTTGATAGCCTGGGCCGGACACAAGGAGGTGAGATTAGAGATAGATGTTTTTAATTTGATGTATTGATTGTAGAATAAAAGGTGCATATTCCATGTATTTAATGCTACTTCTCCATGTGCCCAGGTGTCTGCACGTGGAGTAGTGACTGTGGCATGTCCTCCCAAACTGGAACTGCACTGCCCATCTCTTACGGTGGCCAATAGCAGTCTGGAAGTCACACTCGTCAGCTGGGGGTCTCTTGGTCTGGATGTAGACTGGACGATAGTAAAAGATGATGTACAGATCGTCAAAGGTAAACTAAAAAGCTCTGAACCAGACTTCTCTTTAAACCAATCCTGCATTTTTTATTTTTTTTTTAGTATTTTGTCTCAAAATCAACTCAGAGGGAGAAAGAAGAAAAGCAACTAGAATTATACTGCTGTTAATTGAGGATCTATTTTTTTTTTTATGGCACTAATTAGACTCTAGCTGCTTAACAGTTCAGTGCAGTTCATTGAGTTGAATTTTAGTTGATTTAAGTTGAATTGGCTGCACCACACAGGGTGTTGAATTAGAATTGAAATTGAAATTACTAGAAGTGGAATTACATTCATTTCAATTCAGAGAAATTCCTTTTATCCACGTAACAGGAATAATTTGACAAAGATTTTAGCCTAAGTACTAAAATACTTTACAAACACTAAAATTAAACACAGAGTCCCTCCATCTTTGATGCTTGATTAAAGAAAATAATTCTTGGAAATGAACAAACTTAGACAAATTTGTGAACAATATTTGAGAGGAATAGGCCTAGGGGGTGTATAGTAAAAGTTTTAGATCTTTGAGTTCAACTCATGAAAAATCATTAATCAATCAATCAATGTTTACTTATATAGCCCTAAATCACTAGTGTCTCAAAGGGCTGCACAAACCACTACGACATCCTCAGTAGGCCCACATAAGGGCAAGGAAAACTCACACCCAGTGGGACGTCGGTGACAATGATGACTATGAGAACCTTGGAGAGGAGGAAAGCAAAAAAAAAATGGGAGCAAAAACAAAAGTGTTGCGTTTAAGTTTTTGTTCAGTGTAATTGTTAGTTAAGTAAGTAGCCGCCGAATTATTCCCATGCTAGTTAGCACGTCGAACAAGCACGCGTCTATCCGTCCAAAACGGCCCGATATGTCCACATCCAGAAGTTTCTGGCGGTCGTGCGTGATCACGGAGTGACCACGATGTGAGCCAGCCATAAAGTTTGTAGAATTGTCCGGTATTTCTGCCAAACAAGAACACAATTTTTTTCGAAATAATTGATAATGAATTTAGATTGATTTTCTGCCTCAATTGTAACTTTATTTGAGTAATGATAATAATAATAATAATACCATTGTGCCTGTCCTTCTAATATTTTCTTTATGTTAGCCAGCAGGCGTTAGCCATCTCAGCATGCTATAGCTTCTTCAGTAAAAAGTTAGTATTTGTGTCACTAATGCTAAATACAAAGTACAGATAGTCAAACCCGCGTTAACTTTACCTTAAATTTAGTATATATCAATGGGTGTTGCTCTGGTAGATGTTTGTGTTTAAATTGGTGCCTTCTCTTTTCTTGCTGTATGCCCGCCAGCATGATTAGCATGTTGGTCGATCTTCTTCCACTGTGGTCATTTATATTTTAAGGGCAGCTGAAGTATTTTCCGACAGCCTATTTTGTCCTTTTAGACTAGGGGCACCTCCAATATTCATTCAGCATAGTATGCTGTGAGAGAGGTCCTGATACAGCCGCTACAGCCACTCACGACCGGAAGCACTATCATTTTCACTAATACCATATGCACTGTATGAAGAAACTTTTTAGTGGTTTTTAAACCGTCACTTTTTATACCGCGGTATATAGGGGTGTAACGATTTGTTCCAACAACAGTTCAATTCGATTATAATGTAGCACGGAAGAGTTAGGGATACATGGGATTCTGGGTATTTGTTCTGTCGTGTTTATGTTGTGTTATAGTGCGGATGTTCTCCCG
The DNA here is from genome assembly GCF_033978795.1 of Nerophis ophidion. Lineage (NCBI taxonomy): Eukaryota > Metazoa > Chordata > Actinopteri > Syngnathiformes > Syngnathidae > Nerophis > Nerophis ophidion. The sequence goes on along the minus strand of NC_084630.1, from coordinate 43,802,147 downwards.
AAATGTGCTTGTCATTCTTGTTTGGCGTGGGTTCGCAGTGTGGCGCATATTAATAAGTGTGCTAAAGTTGTTTATATCACAACCCTCAGTGTAACCTGTATGGCTGTTGACCAAGTATGCCTTGCAGTTGCGTATGCGTTCAGATAGAGGTCGCATCCAAAATGTGACCGCAACTAACATGGTGAAAATCCTGGCGCAATGACATATAGAAAGGGTGTTAGAAGCATTGATGTCTCGGCACGCCCTCAAAGTTAATGTCTCAATGAAAATCGAAAAATGTTTACCCGGGAAATTTCTGGTAGGGACATTGAAATCTGGAAACCTACCGGAGAAGTCCGGGCGGTCGGCAAGTATACGGCTGAGCCACATCAGAGTGGTCAAAGAGCTGCATGCGGCTGCGGAGCCGCGGCTTACCGACCCCTGTCCTAAAGGCACACAGACACACATGTCACAGATATTACACTACGGTCCACCATTTTTGTTTTGATGACATCACAGAGATGAAAAGAGACTTAACATTTTGAATATTTCTTATTAAAAGTTCTAAATGTCATATGAAGTCTGTTGTTTTTAAATCCAATGTTCTCCTTTTTCTGGTAAAATGAATCAAATTACTTTTTAAACTGCCTTCGATCAATACGTATCTTTTGGAAGGCCAGCTTGCCAAGCACAGATCGATCAATTTGAGGAAAAACTGGCCCATGCCTCGTCCTAAATGAGTTGAGAAGTTTTACTTTTGAACAGTTGGAAACTATTTGGGATGTAGGAGTTTTTGATTAGGGCTTCACGGTGGCAGAGGGGTTAGTGCGTCTGCCTCACAATACGAAGGTCCTGCAGTCCTGGGTTCAAATCCAGGCTCGGGATCTTTCTGTGTGGAGTTTGCATGTTCTCCCCGTGAATGCGTGGGTTCCCTCCGGGTACTCCGGCTTCCTCCCACTTCCAAAGACATGCACCTGGGGATAGGTTGATTGGCAACACTAAATGGTCCCTAGTGTGTGAATGTGAGTGTGAATGTTGTCTGTCTATCTGTGTTGGCCCTGCGATGAGGTGGCGACTTGTCCAGGGTGTACCCCGCCTTCCGCCCGATTGTAGCTGAGATAGGCGCCAGCGCCCCCCGCAACCCCGAAAGGGAATAAGCGGTAGAAAATGGATGGATGGATGGAGTTTTTGATTATGGTCTTGAATACCCCAATATGATCAATTTGATTAAAATTCTACGTCCTTCAATTTGAATTGAATCCTCTTTGCAACTTCATTTCAAATGAATGGAATACAATAACAATTTGGGAGACATTCCGAATTCAATTTGGACAATTGCACAAGTCTGCTAGACTAGTGATATTCAAACTTTTTTCACCAAGAAGTACCTCAGAAAAAACTTAGCTAGTATAAGAACCAACATGAAAATACAACAGCATAGTAGGGCTAAGTATTCATTCAAAACAAGGCAGAGGTTGTATTTTAATATGTTTATTTAATATTATTGGACATTGGACATTACACAGTTTGAACAGTATCACTGTGAAACAACACTGTACTTGAATCTAGTGACTCTTTGGGGTACCACTCGATTACCCCCATGTACCACCTTTGAGAATCACTGTGCCAGACAAAAGGCTTCAATACAGAATGAACACATCAGCATGTTCATTATTTTGGTTATTGTTGGATCAAGGTATGTAAATGCTGGAGTCATGTTACTGTACAGTAACTATGGAGACTCGCAAATCCATTTTCTTGACATTCAAAGTAAAAATAATATGCTTGGGGCTCCACACAGTGACCATTCTTGAGATAGAGGTATAAGCAAGGAGCATGGTTTGGATTTACTTGCCTGACTTTACATTTTTAGACACAATAGTTTATCAATATGTCTAGATTTTTTCTCTCAGCTGGTCTGTGGTTAGTTTTGAATGAAAATAACACACTTTAATATATTATTATGTAGAAACCATGCATTTACTGTAATTAATAACTTCCTTGTTCAAACACCTCTTCTCTTTTGTTCAGCTCCCATGGCAACTGCTCTCTTTTATTTTCCTAATCTATCTTGTGTACAAATGCAATCTGAGATGAAAGTTAGGTTTCTTTCTCCATTCTAGTATTCCCTGTATTGATGCGGTAAGGTCAATCAATCAATCAATCAATGTTTACTTATATAGCCCTAAATCACTAGTGTCTCAAAGGGCTGCACAAACCACCACGACATCCTCGGTAGGCCCACATAAGGGCAAGGAAAACTCACACCCAGTGGGACATCGGTGACAATAATGACCCAGTGGGACGTCAGGGGCATATAGAGTTGGGTGTCATCAGCATAACAGTGAAAGTAAGCATGTTGTCTGTTTTATTCCATTTCCACGTTGTAACAATTCCTCTAATGTTATTTCCTCAAAACGAGAGAAACTATCTTGGAGGGCAGTATCCGCCGTATATACCATCGTGTCAGTGTTAATAGAACCCAGTTGTAGCTGGGACGCATTGTCTTTAATGTCCTTTCTAATGACTTCAATTTTCTTACTAAAGAATTGCATAAAGTCATCAGCTGAGTGGGTGGAGCTACTGGAAGGAGTCCCTTGTTGGGTTAGCGATGCTACCGTACTAAACAAAAATTTAGGATCGTTTTTATTATGGTGGATGAGATTTGAGTAATATTTAGCTTTAGCTAAGGTAAGCATGCGTTTATAAGTTATTAAACCATCACTCCATGCTTGATGGTGCACCTCAAGTTTAGTTGTGCGCCATTTGCGTTCCAGCTTTCTACATAATAATTTCTGAGCTCTAGTTTCTTCTGTAAACCACGGGGTGCGCTTTTTTGGAGCCTTTTTTAACTTTAGCGGTGCTATGTTATCAATGGTTTCGCGCAGGGCGTCGTTAAAGTTGTTAGTGCCATTACCGAGGGCAGTAGGTCAGCAAGAGTTGTCGTTGTGGCTGTATTAATGTTGCGGCTGCTATAGCAGTTATTATTATTATTAGTTTGACGAACATGCGTCTGAACCTCGAATTTTATAAGGTAATGATCGGACAATACTTTAGTATACGGGAGTATCGTAACTTTGGAAACGGTGATACCCCTGACAAGCACTAGGTCTATCGTATTACCGTTGCGATGCGTGGGTTCATTTATTATTTGTGTGAGACCACAGCTATCAATTACAGTCTGGTACCAAGCAGATGCAAAATTTTGGGATTTAAATTCAAGTAATCGAAGAATTGGGATTTGATTTGAATTGGTTCCACTCCAAATGATGAATTAGAATTACAGGATATACAATTTAAGTAATTGAAATTCATTGAATTACCTAATAACCAATCAACAGAAATAATTTCTCATACATAACTATAAATATTTTAGCTTAAATCATTTCCCATTTTATCCTAACCTACTTTGGTCACCATTATTGTATGAGTCATCCTTTCATCCTTTGATAGCACATTAGCTTAATAATTGACACAGCATGTCGTCGTAATGAGGACAAACTGTATGTAATAGCATGCACGTGATCACTAAACTGTCATTGATTGTGCTGCACAAAATATTTTCTAATATCTAAAAATGTGTGTGTCTTGCCAGCCTCCCCTTACTGTCCGAAAGATGGACTCTATCACGCCGAGTCCTCATGCTGTTTCCAGATTGTTCCAGTGGAGATGAGCTGGACCGATGCTCACCAACAGTGTTTGGACCGCGGCGGGGATCTGGCAATAGTCAGAGGTGACGCGCTGCGGAACGTGCTGGCTCATAAAGTCACACAGTGAGTGGTTTGGTCTAAATAAAGTGTTTAGAATGTGTCTTACATATCTATTTTAGCTTTGCATGTACAGTATTAGAGTGTGGTGTGTGGGGACCTACGACAATTTCAATCTACATTTAAAATATGTAACAGAATATGTAGAAGATATGTTTTAGTGTTAATTTTGCTCCCTCAGTCACCCGATTATTATTCTGGAGGCATCCCCAGATTGCAAATGAAACCGCACGCTTTTTAAAAGTATCACAATTTCTCTTTTGGATAATGTACACTGTTTTACATTTTAATACCAATGAATGACACATTGTGTCAATTTAAGATTCAAACATATTAATCTGAAAGAACATATAGTAGTGTGCACTGACGACTTTATGGTCGATCAATGCCCAGGTACAGTATTACTCACTATTGTGGTGAGGTTTATTACTACTGAGGCACTGACATTTTTTTTTTTTACTTTAACCATTTGTGCTCTAATCACTGTTAATAGTGGTTGCTCATATTGTGGATCACAAAAGGAATATTTTTTTTTTTAATTCAATTAAAAAACATTTTTCCTACCCTTATTTGTAAAAAGAGTCCATGCACCAAGAGAGACCTAAAAAATATTGACTGGTATATAAATTAGGTAAACCTCATTCTGGATTCTTCTTATTACACAAAGCAACAAGGTCAAGACCAGCACATCTGTAAAAGCACAGCTGCATGGTAACTTTGACGCCCTGCGAAGAGACCTCTAATGTGTGTGTGCTAATGTGTGTAGATGGATTGTTGTTGCAGACTAAAGTGGAGGAGAGTAGAAAAAGCTGCTTTGGATGGAGTATCTCTTGTTTAAATAAGAAACTTTTTTCTGCCCTTCTCGGCTTGTTTTTGCCCCAGAGACCCTTTGTCATGTTTACTCTGCTTTGTCCACTTCAGATGTCGTTTTCACAGATGTGAAAAGTTGACAAAATACCTGAGGTCATAGAAAAGCAGGATTCGAAAACATTTTTTTTTTTTTATCAGCTACCCAAATAGCCTCTGTCCAACAAACAAAGTGTCTGAATATATTAAATAATTATATTTGCCTTCAGTCAGTGGTCAAATGGACTGAGAGTCCAGTAATGGAACCATGGTGTGAAAATCCAATGCCTGCATCCAAATAACAAGGCCACGGTAAACATTTGACATCCCACTGGGTCTCAATTAAAGCACTTTCTCTATCTCTTCTCTCCACGCTGACATCATTGATTGCACTCAAACTGGCAGAATTTGGTGAGTTTAATGTCACTCTTGTGTTTATATGTGTGTGAAAGGCTGGACAAGAAATGTGTTCGATCAGAAAGCAATCAGTAGATGTGCTTTTTTTGTACTTGTGTTTGTGTGTTTCAACATGGCTTAGCCCATTTTCCATCAAGAACAGCCTCCATGCTGGGTATTGAGCAGGTGATTTGCTAATCAATATGTTCCCATTCGCTTGCTTTCTGCAGGGAACGAGGAGTGTGGCTCGGCTTGAGTGACGTCAAATCTCCTGGCAAGCTGCGCTGGGTCAACGGCTCTGAGGCCCAGAACGGGGAGGAAGGACTTGCGCCTCGTTCCTTGATCTCCCGTGGAAACGTTTGTGTGTCCCTTGATCAGCGTGCTCAGACAAGTTTGCATCCATGCAACACCATGCGGGCGTTTGTCTGCCAATACAGCCCTCAAGGTTTGTTTCAGATCTACAGTATACTTCATTACAATGACAAAGTACATAAAATGTCTTGTTTTGTCGTTTTTTTTTGTGATCTTAACATGTTCCAAAATGTATATTGAAATGTGTGACATTTTGCGGTGCTTGAAGGATTACTACAACTGTAATTTAGATAGTCACGTCAATTTGATTTGTACAGCACACCAGAAGTTATCTCAAAGCACTTTATGCGTAGAACAGGTCTGGAATCATGCTTATCACACATTGTTGAGAAGCAACTGAACCCCTACTGATTGACATATTAAATACCTAAAGTCGATTGGGCGGGAGGGGCCAATTTGCAGCCACGTTTTTGTCAGTCTGCTCCAGGGAAGCTGTGGCCATAAATGTAGCTTACCACCATCAATTGTGAATGCGGAGTAAATGAATGATCGGTTCTCAGTTCTCTGTGAAGCGCTTTGAGTGTCTAGAATCAATCAATCAATCAATCAATGTTTATTTATATAGCCCCAAATCACAAATGTCTCAAAGGACTGCACAAATCATTACGACTACAACATCCTCGGAAGAACCCACAAAAGGGCAAGGAAAACTCACACCCAGTGGGCAGGGAGAATTCACATCCAGTGGGACGCCAGTGACAATGCTGACTATGAGAAACCTTGGAGAGGACCTCAGATGTGGGCAACCCCCCCCCTCTAGGGGACCGAAAGCAATGGATGTCGAGCGGGTCTAACATGATACTGTGAAAGTTCAATCCATAGTGGCTCCAAGACAGCAGTGAGAGTCCCGTCCACAGGAAACCATCTCAAGCGGATCAGCAGCGTAGAGATGTCCCCAACCGATACAGGCGAGCGGTCCATCCTGGGTCCCGACGAGCGGTCCATCCTGGGTCTCGACTCTGGACAGTCAGTACTTCATCCATGGTCATCGGACCGGACCCCCTCCACAAGGGAGGGGGGGACATAGGAGAAAGAAAAGAAGCGGCAGATCAACTGGTCTAAAAAGGAGGTCTATTTAAAGGCTAGAGTATACAGATGAGTTTTAAGATGAGACTTAAATGCTTCTACTGAGGTAGAAAAGCGCTATCTTATCCAATGCAATTATTATTAAAGTAGCTAAAAAATATACTTGACTTTTATGTTGTTTCCATTGACTTATAAAATAACCAGTGGGGTTCTTCAGGGATTTGTTTTACGTCCACTTCTATATCCACAGGGAAACCAAATCTTTTTTTATTTTCATTTTTTAAAATGTCCTCTTTATTCCTTTTTTCAACTATAAGGTTTGTACCTTACTACCTTTCTGCATCCCAACCAAGAAAACATTTTAGACAAGCATCCAAAAACTAATTTTAACTTCATGAAAAGATCACTGACTTTTCCCAAACCTTGGATTGGGTTTACACATTTTTAAATACAATTAAATGTTTTCCTAGTAATTTTAATGAATTAATACATATTATTTTATAACTAAAATAGCTTGAATTGGCTTCCTTATTTGGTTTTGTTTTCCCTCTACCAGTTCGTGTTCCAGATGCAGGCATCTACATGGTTGGTCTGGCAGTCTTTCCCTCGCATAATTCTTTGCTTGTAGCGCCCCTCGCTCCATTCCCTGCTGCACAAACAGCCCACACTGCGTTAGAGGTGAATAAAAACATCATATGTTATTTAATTTGACAAATGTGTGTCTTCATAATATTGTTTCTTATGTCTCTTCTTCAGTTACTGCTGTTTCCGGCATCGAGCTTTGTCACAGCGGGTCGCTTGTCTTCCTTGGAGTTTGTCACACAGGAGTTGAGCTCACAAATCCATGTTAAATTCCAGATCTACAGACCTCACTGTCCTTATCCCGGCCTGCACCTGCTCCTACCCAGTGAGTCTTACTCATAAACGAGTCCACCCGTGAAACAAAACGCAGGTTTCTTCATAAAAGCGACCTGCACTGACACCTAGACAAACCATGCATGCACACACCAAGGAAGCTTGTCTTAACAAGTTATGTTGGCTAACATGGAGAAAAGCTTTGAAAGGGACAGAAGCTTAATGCCTCGATGCCTCCTGTCTTTTTGCTTGTGCATCTCTATTGGGACACAGATGTGTGAAAGAGGTCACTGCTTGTACAACAGTATAACAACAATATGATGCCACTACTGTAGGGGTGTCCAACGAGTAGCTCAGGGGCCATTTGCAGCCTGAAGCTACGAGCTTTGGGTCATGACCGAAAGGATAAGATCACGGGTACAAGCGGCCCAAATGAGTTTGGGTCTCTCCCTTAGAGATAGGGTGAGAAGCTCTGCCATCCGGGAGGAGCTCAAAGTAAAGCCGCTGCTCCTCCACATCGAGAGGAGCCAGATGAGGTGGTTCGGGCATCTGGTCAGGATGCCACCCGAACGCCTCCCTAGGGATGTGTTTAGGGCATGTCCAGCTGGTAGGTGCCACGGGGAAGACCCAGGACACGCTGGGAAGACTATGTCTCCCGGCTGGCCTGGGAACGCCTCGGGATCCCCCGGGAAGAGCTAGACGAAGTGGCTGGAGATAGGGAAGTCTGGGCTTCCCTGCTTAGGCTGCTGCCCCCGCGACCCGACCTCGGATAAGCGGAAGATGATGGATGGATGGATGGATGAGCTACCGTTTTGTTGGCCTGCAGCATATTGTCAAAATAAATTCAAACAAAAAACAACCGTAAAAATGAGGGATGTCCCGATTGACATTTTTGGTTTAAAAGCGCCCCCGCGACCCCAAAGGGAATAAGCGGTAGTAAATGGATGGATGGATGGATGTGATCCGATTTCAAGTCCTGATCAGATACTTGGACAGTGGATTATAGAACTTAAAATGCTTTTAGAGAGTAACTAAAGTAAACACAATTACACATTTTTATGAACCTTAGCTTATTTAATTTAGAATTTGTGGATATTGTTGTAAATCAGATCATGTAATAATAAATGTGTGGTGTTTAATTCTATTTCCTCCTATTCAAATAATTTGGGTTTTGCCCTCAAAGCCTTCCTGTATTCTAAGACGCATTCCCTGAAATTGTAAACAACAACAAAAGCAATAAAAAATATGTTGTAGGAACAAAAAAAGGAAATATATCGGTCCAAACACTTTAGTTTTAATAAACTGATACTAAACTAGATATCAATTGTATCGACATCGGGATCAATCACGTCTACTTTACATAAAAGCTTTAGTGCTTAGTTTCTTGTGTCATCCTGGGCTCTGCTATGGGTGACGCCGACTGCTGGCGAAGGGTTGTGCAAGGTCTCCCGGCTACGGGCGCACATTGATGATGATGATAATGCGTGTAGCATGCTTAGTCATTCCTTTTCCTGTATTCCTCCAATGGTAATATTACTTGAAAGAAACTTAGTGGAATGGTGCTAAGGATTTGATCTTAGAAGCGGCTTTGCGGTGCACATAGGCAATGCGTTCGTTGCAGCTTGCTCTCAAATTTGAGTCGGTGTTCTGGCACCCTCCTGGAATTCATGCAACTCATGCATATGTGTATTAAGTAATCTGTAGAAGTAATTATATCTTTCCGACCGTGCATCTCTTTTGAAGGAATCTCTTATGAACAAGTACAAACCCCGTTTCCATATGAGTTGGGAAATTGTGTTAAGATGTAAATATAAACGGAATACAATGATTTGCAAATCCTTTTCAACCCCTATTCAGTTGAATGCACTACAAAGACAACATATTTGATGTTCAAACTCATAAACTTTTTTTTTTTTTGTTGCAAATAATAATTAACTTAGAATTTCATGGCTGCAAAATGTGCCAAAGTAGTTGGGAAAGGGCATGTTCACCACTGTGTTACATCACCTTTTCTTTTAACAACACTCAATAAACGTTTGGGAACTGAGGAAACTAATTGTTGAAGCTTTAAAAGTGGAATTCTTTCCCATTCTTGTTTTATGTAGAGCTCCAGTCGTTCAACAGTCCAGGGTCTCCGCTGTCGTATTTTACGCTTCATAATGCGCTACACATTTTCGATGGAAGACAGGTCTGGACTGCAGGCGGGCCGGGAAAGAACCCGCACTCTTTCTTTACGAAGCCACGCTGTTGTAACACGTGCTGAATGTGGCTTGGCATTGTCTTGCTGAAATAAGCAGGGGTGTCCATGAAAAAGGGCGGCATAGCTCGGTTGGTAGAGTGGCCGTGCCAGCAACTTGAGGGTTGCAGGTTCGATTCCCGCTTCCGCCATCCTAGTTACTACCGTTGTGTCCTTGGGCAAGACACTTTACCCACCTGCTCCCAGTGCCACCCACACTGGTTTAAATGTAACTTAGATATTGGGTTTCACTATGTAAAGCACTTTGGGTCACTAGAGAAAAGCCCTATATAAATATAATTCACTTCACTTCACTTCACGGCGCTTCGATGGCAGCATATGTTCTTCCAAAACCTGTATGTACCTTTCAGCATTAATGGAGTCTTCACAGATGTGTAAGTTACCCATGCCTTGGGCACTAATGCACCCCCATACCATCACAAATGCTGGTTTTGGAACTTTGCGTCAATAACAGTCTGGATAGTTCGCTTCCCCTTTAGGCTGGGTGACACAATGTCGAATATTTCCAAAATAATTTGAAATTTGGACTCGTCAAACCAAAGAACACTTTTCCACTTTGCATCAGTCCATCTTAGATGATCTTGGGCCCAGAGAAGCCGGTGGCGTTTCTGAATGTTTGTGATAAATGGCTTTCGCTTTGCATAGTAGAGCTTTAACTTGCACTTACAGATGTAGTGACAAACTGTATTTAGTGACAGTGGTTTTCTGAAGTGTTCCTGAGCCCATGTGGTGATATCCTTTAAAGATTGATGTCGGTTTTTGATACAGTGCCGTCTGAGGGATTGAAGGTCACGGCCATGACGCTTACGTGGAGGGATTTCTCCAGATTCTCTGAACCTTTTGATGATATTATGGAGCGTAGATGTTGAAATCCCTAAATTTCTTGCAATTGCACTTTGAGAAATGTTGTTCTTCACGCAGTTGTGGACAAAGGGGTGTACCTCGCCCCATCCTTTCTTAGGAAAGACTGAGCATTTTTTGGGAAGCTGTTTTTAAAACCCAATCATGGCACCCACCTGTTCCCAATTAGCCTGCACACCTGTGGGATGTTCCAAATAAGTGTTTGATGAACATTCCTCAACTTTATCAATATTTATTGCCACCTTTCCCAAATTCTTTGTCACGTGTTGCTGGCATCAAATTCTAAAGTTAATGATTTGCAAAAAAAAAAAAGTTTATCAGTGTGAACATCAAATATGTTGTCTTTGTAGTATATTCAACTGAATATGGCTTGAAAATGATTTGCAAATTATTGTATTCCATTTATATTTACATCTAACACAATTTCCCAACTCATATGGCAACAGGGTTTGTACACAACCTTTCAATCAATCAATCAATCAATCAATCAATCAATGATTATTTATATAGCCCTAAATCACTAGTGTCTCAAAGGGCTGCACAAACCACAACACAAACCACAATCGGTAACAGACGATGAGCTGCTGATCGACAATCTGTTAAAAATGGCAAATCTCGGCCACATCCTGAGTAAAAATGTCAGTAAAGAAGATCAAAAAGATGGGAAAAAGCTTAAATGTTGATACTAACAAGTAGTAACAATAAGCATTGTCACCTATAAAACTAAGCTGACACAAAGTTGTGTCTTTATATATACGGCATCTGATTTTCAGTAGGTTTTTTTTTCAACAAATAATATGTAAAAATATATTGTCCATCCATCCTTTTCTACCGCTTATTCCTAATGATAATATATTTAAAATAACCCCTGCATGCGCTGACATTTCAGTATGTGGCCCCCGGTAGAAAACGGTTTTGCTAATGTAAATAAGGTGACCAAAATATCAGCTGTCAGTATGATGCATGTAATTTAATAATGTCTTTAAAGGGATTTAGCATTACTATTAGTTGTATTATTATACAATTAAATATGGATCTGGAAAATAGTTCAATGGGTTCAATGTTCAATGATGTATATTTTATTGTAAAAACAAAAAACTAGTCAAATCTATCTTTTACTCCAGGTTGTCAAGGTCCACTTTGTGCTCCAGTGGCTCATTGTATCCCAAATGAAACCAGGGTCGTTCAGCCTCCCCCTTGTCCCAAACTACAACAGTGGTGTCCTTTCCAGCGACAATGCTTGGCCCTCTCCAGTCCGTGTCATTCATCTTCCTGTCAGAACTGCACCCAAGCTCACCGTCTGCCACCTGGAGCTCTGAAACCACGATACACTCTGCAAGAAGAGGTGGCTTTCACTTTGCCTTCGGGGCCTGCTGCAAACATTCTGGTGAGATAAAATATGTTTAGCCAGAGTTGTTGTTCGTAATGCATTTTAAATATGTCCAATAGCAATAATTGACTTTCAATTTTAATCCTATATTTTTTACAAGATTGTTTATTAGATGATTGGATTTAGCATTGTATTGTTTGATTTTTTTTTTTTTTTTGATTGATCAGTGTGTTGGAATCTTTAGACATTTTGGAATGTTGTTTATTCTAGTAGACCATAATATAGACATTTTGGGTCAAAGTGGTTTGGACCACCAAAGCATTTAAATTCAACTATCATTGTTTAAATAATTAAACTATACAATGGAGTTTTTGTTAATACTTTTAACACCGTCTTCCTTAAACCCTGTTTTGCTTAGGTACAAGACCAGTTAGAAGATCTTTTGGTTTCTCCTGGTGACGTCATTGCCCTGCAACATGATGCAGGTCCAGCCTCCCTTCTGCGCTGCCAGTCTGCCCCCAGTTCACTCTGGCGACAGTCTGTTTTAGTCCTCAACAATTTTGAGCGAATCTTGATTAACTCAAGCAGACCATCAGCTGGCCACGGTGTTGACCCACAGCACCATCTTGACCTGGAGGCACCACTTAAGACTGGTGAGGCAAACTGGCTGGAGGATGTGGTGTGCCCGCTAAGGGTGCTCTATGTGGGGCACAGCAAGATCCCGCTGCAGGGAGCAGAGCTTTCCGCCGGCCTTGCCCAGCCTGGACTGTACACTCTGCAGGTAAGCGTAAAAGTATGTCATATCCCAGCATGCAATGACCCTTATCGAACATGGAAAATGTTCAGTGAACATTTTTTGAATACCAGCATTAGACACAAAATAACTAACAAATATTTAAATGTCTGTATTGTTTTTTTCTGTGTACAAATGTGCTCTGAAATAATGAGACAACCTCTAACTTAATAACTCAATACTTCCAGGTGACTTCTGCTGCGCCATCATATCCAGCCTCAGCATCATGCTTACTGCATGTGGTGCCTCCATTAGGCCTGAAAATTTTGCATCCCCCGCTCTGGAATGGCAGCCTCTACCTGCAGCCCAACAATACTCAGCTGCTGCTCCATGTGCAGTCCCGATACATCACAAGAGCAACTCAACGAGGAAGTAATTTCAGCGTGATCTTTCAGCCGGACTGTCCCTCAAATTTTGCATCCAGTCCCACACTCTGCAAGCATGTATCTCATTCGGGGATTGAGGTGGCAGAACCAAGTCTATATGCAGCACTGGATCTAAACTTGCTGGCGATGGAGCAGAATGGTCCAATACAGGTGGAGATAGACGCTCATAATAATGTAACAGAGTCCAACTTGACTGTGATTGTTCACCTGGAAGAACCTTTAAAAGGACTTGTGGTCCAGCCTTTCCCAGCTCACAGAGTCCTCATGGAGTCAACTGTGGTGTGTTTAGTGATTTAATTTGATCTTCATTACTGTATTATTATATTATGTTGAGTGTTCATGTATAATATTACACAGACGTTTTACTGGCCTCTTTAAAATGTATTTCCTATAGAGTTACACACCATCTGTGCTTGAAGGCTCCAATCCCACGTTCAAATGGACAGTTGACGACAAGCCCTACTTCACGTATTACAACACCGTCCTCAATGTGATCTACCGGCATGCTGCAGTCTACAAGCTCACAGTGAGTTTACTTACACGTACTGTTCATGTACTCTCAAGAGCAACATGACTAGAAATACAATACAAGAAATGGTTCAAAACATCTGCCTTTACAAAGATAACTGAAATAGCTCTGTAGAATTCAGACATTTACGGATATAAGTTTGGCCGGAATGAGAATCAGCACCTCCAAATCCGAGTCCATGGTTCTCTCCCGGAAAAGGGTGGAGTGCCATCTCCGGGTTGGGGAGGAGACCCTGCCCCAAGTGGAGGAGTTCAAGTACCTAGGAGTCTTGTTCACGAGTGGGGGAAGAGTGGATCGTGAAATCGACAGGCGGATCGGTGCGGCGTCTTCAGTAATGCGGACGTTGTATCGATCTGTTGTGGTGAAGAAGGAGCTGAGCCGGAAGGCAAAGCTCTCAATTTACCGGTCGATCTACGTTCCCATCCTCACCTATGGTCATGAGCTTTGGGTCATGACCGAAAGGATAAGATCACGGGTACAAGCGGCCGAAATGAGTTTCCTCCGCCGTGTGGCGGGTCTCTCCCTTAGAGATAGGGTGAGAAGCTCTGCCATCCGGGAGGAACTCAAAGTAAAGCTGCTGCTCGTCCACATCGAGAGGAGCCAGATGAGGTGGTTCGGGCATCTGGTCAGGATGCCACCCGAACGCCTCCCTAGGGAGGTGTTTAGGGCACGTCCAACCGGTAGGAGGCCACGGGGAAGACCCAGGACACGTTGGGAAGACTATGTCTCCCGGCTGGCCTGGGAACGCCTCGGGATCCCCCGGGAAGAGCTAGACGAAGCGGCTGGAGATAGGGAAGTCTGGGCTTCCCTGCTTAGGCTGTTGCCCCCACGACCCGACCTCGGATAAGCGGAAGAAGATGGATGGATGGATGGATGAAGTTTGTCCTTTGATCAATAAGCTATTATGGGGTGGCAGTATAATTCCAATAAAGTCGTCATGAATCACATTCGAAGTGTACAGCAGCTGCTACACACAATAAGCTTTTTTTTTTTTTTTACCTTTTTTTGTTAATATATTTACAATTGATAATTATTACTTTGACAACACCACATTAATCAATGGTAGACTACTTTGTACTCATTGTCCATTCTTTTATTTATACATTCTCTGCTCTGGGGTTCCTGTCGCTGGCCGGCCTGGGTACATGGGGCCGGGTTGTCCCTTGTTCCCTGGGGACCTCACCTGCTGTTTTGGGTTGGGCTCTCTGGGAGGCTAAGGCCATAGTTTGGCTCCCGCACACACTGGGAGAGAAATATATTGTACATACAAATTCACATACTTACATACACACCCATAGGTACTTACCCACACACATAGGTACATACGCTCCCACATACATACAAGTACATACCAACACACTCACGCTGCATACATTCATATGTGCATTCACTGTACAAACATACATACAATATACAAATACTGTCCACATACAAGCACATTTGCATACATCCACTAATGCACACAATCACTTTCATCAAACATATATTAACGTTGTTCCTCTAAGCCAGTGCTTGTCAAATCATAAAAAATCATTTTGCGTGCCCCCACCTCCCCTCCTCACTCTCCATTAAGTTAAAAAGTTAAAGTACCAATGATTGTCACACACACACTAAGTGTGGCAAAATTATTCTCTGCATTTGACCCATCATTCCAGACTATAAATAGTCTAATTTGACTATGAAATGGTTATAACTATACCTCTGAATAACATTGTAAGCTTGTTAACATTAAAGGAAACAACACACCAGTCTTTACTCATCTCCCATCGTGGTTACAGTCAAGCCAAGTGCTACATGTGCTTTGTCATATTCTGGTACGACAAAAAAAGCGTGCTCCCAAGAGAACACACACCCTTATTCCCTCCTGCTCCCTACTGTATTAAATATATCTATATTTTGTAAACAAATCTATTTATTTTATATTTTTTTACCTGACTGTATATTATACTATACTGTATACTGTATATTAACTCAAAACCCATGAAATATGACCTTTCAGCTATTTCCTTTTTTAATATTCCACCTCTCTGAGTGGTTGCTTGGATACAGTGGCGGGCCGTGCATTTCACACCTAGGCTTTCAGTGATGTCCTACTTTGTCCGACTTTAATAAATACCTCTAAAAATAAACCATAATTTATGTCACCACATCACCATGGCTCGAGAAATACTATTCTGAAACACACTTGCTCACCTCAATAGTGTGCAAAACGGGATATTTCCAGTGTATTTAAAAATCAATACACCCATTATAGCAATTAAAACCTAAACCTGGTACTCTCAAAATTTAAATATTTGTAAAAACATAACAAAACGTGAAAAAGTTTAGAAATAAAATATTTTCACTTAGCAAAACGGCTGTCCCTAAAAACTTATTTCAACACAGAATCCATTATCCTTTCTTTCTTCAAGAATACCTCAAATGACTTGGTTATATAGTTTATCTGTGCGTTTCAGTTCCAACAGTAAATCCCTTTCTATCAACATAGAGACCAAAGCTGAAACGTTAAGCGGTTCTATGTAACACAATCTACAGGGCCCACTACAAACAACGTGTAATCTGATTGGCTGTTAATCAACTGTATTTGTGTCGTTCACTAACTACGCAGACTGCCGCTTTGTCGAGTCAGACGGCTTCGATGAGATTTCATACAGCGCTGGCAGCAAAGTTGCTGAATTCTGATTAGATAAAAACTCTGACGTAAAAAAACGCTACAATGGATGGAGCCTACTATGACATGAAGAGAATAAGATAAATACTTTTATATATTTCATAATGAAGTAAATAAAAAAATAAAATAACTTTTATCAATTTATCTTATAAATCAAATTAACTTTTATCAATGTATATCATAAATTTACAAAAATTAATTTCATTTAGGTAATTTTATTTTTTATTTCATAATGATCATACATTTTTTGATCATGATTTGTTTTAGGTCAGCAGAGAAGGCCTTACTGGCCCTGATGGCCCGCCATTGCTTGGGTAGACGTGTGGATGCTACTGTCTCGTAATACCAGGATATATCCGTTCTGTTGCTTGAACTGCAATCACATTGGCAAATATCTAAGTCTTTTCCGGGTTTTTTTTCTATTATACATATAGTCAAGTCCTCATCAAAAAATTATTCAATGCATACACTTATGTGATACGTAGCCAAACTAAGCCACACGGGGGAATTAAGTCATGTGGCATGTATTCAGCCTTATTGTCAAGTCAGCCTTCAAATCTAGTTTGGTATCTTTTCCAGGTGACGGCTATGAACCACATCAGCAGCCTCACAGAGCATTTCAACGTCACCGTGGACCGTATGCAGCCCATGAGAAACCTCACAGTGAAGGGTGTTCCAGATGTGGTCCCTCAGGGCTCGACTCAGACACTGACTGCGTCTGTGCTTGTTGACATGGCTGTTATGGCCACCTTTAGGTATGAATGCCAAAGTCCTGGATTCATGGACAAATTGATATTTTCATCCCATTGTTTATCGCTCTTTCCTGTTCTTCGATTTGAATTTTTAATAACAATGTGGTTAGAATAGATTGCTGACACAGATTTTTCCTTCTACTCAGCTCTTTCCTCTGCCCTGTTTCTTTGGTGTCTTCCCCTTTTTTCCACATTTAATTTTCTCCCGTCTTCACATTACCGCCCTCATTGTGGGCTACTCTTTTCTTTATTCTTACCCAACTTTGTCCAGTCAGGCCTATTGAGTTTCCACTTTTCCATATCCAAACCCTCCATTGCCCTGTCAGAGGCAATTCCTAATTATCCAGTTAACATTTGACTGTACCATATGTGTGTTTAGATGAAATGGTCATCAATGCAGTTTTTTTCTCAAGCTCATATTTGAATTTTTTGTTTACCTTTTTTACTGCGGCAGATGGTCTTTTGGTGACGGGGGATATAAAGAGTTTGAATTCAAGCCTCCCTACGCGCCATCATATTTTTGCCCAGACTCGCCCAATAAAGTCTTACTCAGCAACAACATCACTTACATCTACTCTCAGCCAGGTAACAATAATGTTCATTGAAGCCTGTGCGTAATAATTACATTGGATATGTTCTCTTCTTTACTGCTCTAAACTCAATGTTTACTATAAATGTATTTATTCTCTACAGGAATATACACAGCACTCGTGTCAGTTTCCAATCGTTATGAGAACATCAGTCAGAGCATTAATATGAGCGTCTACAGCATCCTAACTCATGTCGATATACAGACGGAACCACGACTTCTTCTCGCCGGTAAATCAGCGGATTTTGAAGCTCACCCTTTACCCTCACCCTACGGCATTCACTACGACTGGAACTTTGGAGACGGTTCCTTTCAGTCCCAGGGTCGCCGTGTGGCACACACATACCTACACAGTGGTGCATTCAATGTCTGCGTGTCCGTAAACAACTCCATCAGCTACACCAAAGCCTGTGTTGAGATTTTTGTATTTGATGAGATTGAAGACTTAACAGCTGAAAGCTCCTCTCCTACAGAACTTAACAGTCCTATTACAGTTAAAGCACACCTTGCTTCGGGTAACAACATCACATGGACATTCTCTATGGGGGATGGGAGCATCTACACGACATCTGAACCCCACGTTTCTCACAGCTATCCGAAAGATGGCAACTACACAGTAAATGTGACTGCTGCAAATGCTGTAAGCTCTGGATGGACACTCCTTACTGTGCAGGTCTATGTCTTCCAAGTTGTCAAGATAGAGCCTTCCGGATGTGTCCCAGAAAGAACCCTGGTCAATTTTAATACATGGGTGTCTGGCAATGCATCATCCAATCTTTATAAATGGAGCTTTGGAGATGGAAGCCCTACTGAAACACACCTCGGAAATCCCCGAGTGTCACACACCTACAAGACAAGCGGAAACTACCACCTTTCTCTCAATCTTTCCAGTGGGATCAACAAGGCCAACTTCTTTCGATGGGTGTGTGTGGAGCCAGTTTTAACCAGCATTAACCTAACCCTCGAGAAAACACTTTATGCTGTCGGTGAAGCGATTCGCTTACAGGTCAGAGCTGACCCTGAGTTTACTTACAACTATCAGTGGAACTTTGGTGCAGAAGAAGAACCTGTGATGATCCATGGCACTGCGAATGTCGTGACAACATATTCAAATCCAGGTCATTACGTAGTGACAGTAACTGTCTCAAATAACATCTCCATAAATAATTCTAGCGTTCTTGTTGAGGTACAGATGCCAATAGGGCCTATTTTTATTCGTCATAATGCCACTAAGTACAATAACTTGATAATTAGGGAACCATATCTCTTCACAACCCCAACCTTGTCTTCCGATGTCACTCACACCTGGAACTTTGGCAATGGGAACTTGTTTACAGGTGAAAGTGTGTCTTACACGTACAACTTATCGGGAAACTACAACATTACACTGACAGCAACCAACTCAGTCAGCAGGAATCACACCGTCTTACCCATCACTGTGCTCGCGCCAGTTCGTGGGTTAACAGTCAACGCAAGCCTGATAAATGTTCCTCTCAATGCCTCGGTCCACTTTGAGGCTCAAATGGTGGAGGGAGATGATGTCCGTTTTTCTTGGATCTTGTGCGACCGATGTACCTCAATCCCAGGGCCCCACACCATGTTCTACACTTTCCGCTCTGTTGGCACTTTTAACATCATCGTGACAGCGGAAAATGACGTAGGAACGGCCCAGGCTAGTATCTTCCTGTATGTTCAGCGTGAACTGGAGGGACTGTTTATTTTACCCGAAGAGGAGATGGGAATCGGTCAGGGCGTCGGAGCGGATGGTTGTTGCTTTGCTACAAACCGTGTTCTCCACTTTCATGCAGGCTTAAAAGAAGGAACCAACATGACTTTTTCTTGGAATGTCATCAGAGAGCTCGATCCTGTCAACTCAAGATTTAACATAAGTGGCAAGACTGTGGAGGTGAATTTCTCCACACCAGGGCCATGTGAGATCATTCTTCGAGCAGCTAACCTCCTCGGCCAGCTGTCTATCAACAGGACCATTCACTTCCTAGACCCAGCTGGAGGAGTATATCTGCAGATCAGCAAAAATCCTGTTGCTGTCAATGCTCCTACTAATCTGTCGGTGTCCACTTTGGAGGGCTCAGACCTGCAATACCGCTGGTTTGTTAATGGAGATACTCTGCAGTGGAGCGAGCCCTGGAAGACTCACACTTTTACTATTCCTGGACTACATCACGTTACTGTGGAGGTCTACAATGAAGTTAGTTCTGAGCTTGTGTCTGTGATGGTCAGCGTCCAGGAAGTCATCTCTGGGCTCGGCTTTACAGCAAACAATGCGACAGAGCAAGTTTACATAGCAACCGGGGCCACTGTCATGCTTCAGGGCGAGGTAGTGACAGGAACCAATGTGACATGGGCATGGATGATTGATGAAAACACAAAAACAGGACAGAAAACCTCTGTGGTCTTTCAGGAGCCAAAGGCAGCCATTGCTATGCTGAATGCCACCAATGATGTCAGTGGACAAGTGGTTTTAAAGGAGTTCTTTGTTCAGGACAAGATTCAGGGGTTAGAGCTGAAAGCTAGTAAAAAGATAGCAGTGCTTGGCGAGAAGGTGGAGTTCACCATTTCAATGGCAGCAGGCTCAGATGTTCGCCTGACCCTCAGCATCAGCGGAGATGCCACCGTTACCCCACAACTTAACCAAACCTATGTGCACGTGTTCACCAGGGTTGACACCTACATGGTGAACCTCACCGCTCACAATCAGGTAAGGATAACCTTTTACTTGGGTACATACCCAAAATAATGCTCTTGCCCCTTATTATCACAGTCTTCTGTTTTTAGATCATTATTTCCAGACTTTTATGTGTTGTCATTGAATATTCTAGGTAAGTTCTAAGAGGCGACACCTCCAGGTTGAGGTGATGGAGCCTCTACGTGGACTG
The DNA here is from genome assembly GCF_033978795.1 of Nerophis ophidion. Taxonomy (NCBI): domain Eukaryota; kingdom Metazoa; phylum Chordata; class Actinopteri; order Syngnathiformes; family Syngnathidae; genus Nerophis; species Nerophis ophidion. The sequence continues at coordinate 43,781,841 of NC_084630.1, read as the reverse complement.
TCCATCCAAGGAAGCTGTATAGCAATCCCTGTAGGTGTGAAGAGGTTATTTACAGCCAACATCCTGACGGGTAAACCTGTTAGCTTCCTCTGGACATTTGACCTACACCACTTACACAAGACCTCACATATTGGCAAAGAGGTAAGATTGCAGGAGATGTTTGTTCTCATAGACGTGACTAAATGTGTCATATTACTTCCAGCTATGAGGTATGCAAATAGTGATGTTTCTCACTGTCTCTTCGCACAATCCCAGGTGGCCTACATACCGGAAGAAGCAGGTTTATTAACCATTTACCTGAGGGCCTTCAATGCGCTGCATGCTCAGAACATCACCAAGCATATTCTGGTGCAGAATCTGCTGGCGAATGCAGTCCTTTATGCAACACCTCAGGACACTTTGGTTAATAAGACTATCATGCTGGTAGCTTCTGTCACACCCAGGTCAAATCCTGTGGAGTGCTTGTGGGAATTTAATGATGGTTCTTCTCCAGTTCATACCAACACTACAACTGTGGGTTATGAGTACAGCAACCCAGGAAACTACATGGTGCAAGTATGTTTGTTGCATAGATAGTCACTGATCTTTAGGTAAGTTTGAGTTTTTTGTAGTACGTGTATTCACCATTTTGTTTTTCACTTTGCCAGGTAAACTGCAGTAATCTGGTGAGTTGGGTTTTGGCCCAGGTGGAAGTAAACATCAGCGTCTTGGAGTGCGAGGAGCCAGAGGTTCAGGTGGTTCAAGCCCCCCGTCTCGCCATCTGGAGATCTCAGCCAACTTTTGTGGAGGCCACAGTAGACCTAAAAGGCTGTGCAATCTATGGCGCACAGTACTTATGGCAAATACTCTCAACGCCGTCTTGTGATAATGACCCTCTTTTTCCGTCTGGAGTCCTGGCTCATCCCTCCCAGCCATTACTTAATGCAGTCATTCCCCTACCAGTGGAGGTGGATGTGCGGCGGCTACAACTGTCGTTGCCCAAAATGGCACTGGCTACAGGGAACTACACTTTGGTGTTTTCTTTGTCATATGAAGGCATCCCATTAAAGAAGGCAGCCTGTCTGCAACTTGGCGTCATGGCAGCAAGGTCTGTGGAGAACATGTTTTATACCACCTTATGCAATTTTGTTTAAAGGGTCTTCATGTAACTCATGCGTGACTGTTAAACACTGGTTTTTTATCATCTATTTTTGTCAGAGTGAAGGAAGGACTTCAGGTTAATATACATGTATGACTTCACTTTCTTTAATATACTGAAGCAGTGAAGGTGACTACATATTAGGGTTGCTGGATATAGACGATATAAATAATATAAATTTACCTGAGGATAGAGCTTTTAAGTGTAACGTTATATTGTGATAATGCATATTGATAACACATTCAAGCTGTGTCCTACAACTTTAATAGCAACACGCAAACAGACCCGTCCCCTACATACTGTAACATTCTTGCTAGCGACTAACGTCACCCCATTTCTAAGTCAGCAATCCTCGCCTCTATGGCGGGAAATAAACAATGTTTCTTACAAGTGTCATTCCTGGAGTATGAGGAATAGCTAAAAATGCTACCCTACACACAGTTGGAATATAGAGTTCTTAAATGTAAACAAAGGTGTGCGAATTGATATAAATATCGACAGTAACGCTATATAATATGATTATACAGTTGTATCGATATTTTTTATCATCAAAAAATATTTTGTTGTTTTTGTTATTGTTAACAAAATGGGAAAATAAGTCACTGGGCACAGGAAGGCTTTAGCGGCAAAAATCCATCCATCCATCCATCCATCATCTTCCGCTTATCCGAGGTCGGGTCGCGGGGGCAGCAGCCTAAGCAGGGAAGCCCAGACTTCCCTATCTCCAGCCACTTCGTCTAGCTCTTCCCGGGGGATCCCGAGGCGTTCCCGGGCCAGCCGGGAGACATAGTCTTCCCAACATGTCCTGGGTCTTCCCCGTGGCCTCCTACCAGCTTGATGTGCCCTAAACACCTCCCTAGGGAGGCGTTCGGGTGGCATCCTGACCAGATGCCCAAACCACCTCATCTGGCTCCTCTCGATGTGGAGGAGCAGCGGCTTTACGTTGAGCTCCTCCCGGATGGCAGAGCTTCTCACCCTATCTCTAAGGGAGAGACCCGCCACACGGCGGAGGAAACTCATTTCGGCCGCTTGTACCCGTGATCTTATCCTTTCGGTCATGACCCAGAGCTCATGACCATAGGTGAGGATGGGAACGTAGATCGACCGGTAAATTGAGAGCTTTGCCTTCCGGCTCAGCTCCTTCTTCACCACAACGGATCGATACAACGTCCGCATTACTGAAGACGCCGCACCGATCCGCCTGTCGATCTCATGATCCACTCTTCCCCCACTCGTGAACAAGACTCCTAGGTACTTGAACTCCTCTACTTGGGGCAGAGTCTCTTCCCCAACCCGGAGATGGCACTCCACCCTTTTCCGGGCGACAACCATGGACTCGGACTTGGAGGTGCTGAATAAATGCCTAAATATTATTTAATATTTAAACATTTGTATTCTGCAGTTCTTTGTCTGGTCTATTTGGTATTGAATTGATACCCACATTTCTAGTATCACCCAAAACTAATGTAAAGTATCCAAACAACACAACATTTTGACAGACATGTAGAGAGTCATGTTACAACATAAAGTGGAATACAGTTAGTAGATTAATAAGAGTTTTGAGAAAATAGAAATGATTATGCAATATGTTACCGCATAGGTCAGCAGTTAAATTAGGAGCCTTTGTAACCTTTTGAAATGGTTCTATTATCATTTACATACGAAAAAATATCTAATCGTCAATCTAATCATCATTATCGCAGAAGGCTGCAATATATTTGCTGCAATATACTTTGCAATTTTCTAGGCCATATCGCTCTGACACATCATTTTTATGCTCATAGATTTTTAAAAGCCTGGGTTAAAAGATTTGTTATATTTGAAAAAAATTGATTGTGTCAAACACAAGGTTTTTCAAGGGTTTTCAGCTTAAGACCCAGATTTCAAATTGGGTTCCTGTGTAGGATCCAAACCTACAAAAAAATATATGTTTTGCCAAGATATTGACATTCTGGTTATTTAACAAGTTTGATTCCTTACAGCAAACCAGTTTAATGAACCAAGAAGCCCTTTACTAATAAAGTGTTAGCCTACTGAACCAGGAAACAATTACATACCTCTGTTGTTCTGACAGGCTCATGCCCATCATAGAAGGTGGTACCTATAGGGTGTGGTCGAGGACTCAGGACCTCCAGCTCAGTGCAGAACAGTCTTACGACCCCAATATGGACCCGGACAACCAGTCACTACTCCACTACCACTGGGAGTGCCAGAGCACCTCAAAGGTGAGAACATGCACACCATTTTTTACACATTATTTTGAAAATACTGTAGCACAGTGTGTTACCTAAAAAGGTGGTTTTAGGCCTGATAATACATTTACTTTATTAATGTAGAAATATTCATTTAAAAAAAAGAACAAAAGCTGTACAAATATTTTACTTTTTTGCACTTGCACGTTGGGTAGTGCTTTTATTCTTGATTTTACTGTTATCCACATTTGACTTTGAAGTAGCAGTATTAATGGAAAATCAAGTTGACTTGTCATGCTTATCAATTTTTATTGTATCCATTAAGCCAGTGGTCCCCAACCACCGGGCCGCAGAATATTTTTTTATTATTTTTTTCATTAAATCAACATAAAAAAACACAAGATACACTCACAATTGGTGCACCAACCCAAAAACCTCCCTTTTTCATGACAAATTATCAAGGGTTGACCAGTCCGCAGCTACAAAAAGGTTGGGGACCACTGCATTAAACCATATCCAATTGTACTTAAAATCCGCATAGTATTTAAAAATACCGTCAAAACATCAAAAAATGCCACAAATCCATTTTGAATATTTTGTTCCGAACATCTTCGGCAATTTCTGTAAATTCGTGGTTGGATGAAGTCACTGGAGCCCCGCTTCGGAACTCTGACCATACCATCACATCAGTATGACTGGAAATACGCAGAAATTGGAAAGAGATGTAGTTTTATTCACAGTCCTTATGTAAGACAAGAACACATATGTTTGGCTTTTTTATGCATTCAAAATCGTTGAAATTCTTCATCTAAACGGGAGTATGTGAGCGACCCTTTGGTTGGCAATGCATCCCATAGAGAGAGGACATTGTACAGTAAGTGTTTGTTTTATTATGATTTATTATGACTAATTTGTGTGTCTAGCACCTAGTAATGCTGCTGAAGCTGGAGTGTTTCAATAAAGCTGCATCCCTTTAGCACTCGGTTTGTAAAACGTATTGCTCATCTACTTTGTGTTCAGGCTCGAAAATATAAAATTCTGGATCATCCATCCATCCATCCATCCATCCATCTTCTTCTGGTTATCCGGGGTCAGGTCGCAGGGGCAGCAGCTTAAGCAGGGAAGCCAAGACTTCCCTCTCCCCAACCACCGGGCCGCAGAATATTTTTTTATTATTTTATTTTATTTTTTTATTTTTTATTTTATTAAATCAACATAGAAAAACACAAGATACACTCACAATTGGTGCACCAGCAAATTATCAAGCGTTGACCAGTCCGCAGCTACAAAAAGGTTGGGGACCACTGCATTAAACCATATCCAATTGTACTTAAAATCCGCATAGTATTTAAAAATACCGTCAAAACATCAAAAAATGCCACAAATCCATTTTGAATATTTTGTTCCGAACATCTTCGGCAATTTCTGTAAATTCGTGGTTGGATGAAGTCACCGGAGTCCCGCTTCGGAACTCTGACCATACCATCACATCAGTATGACTGGAAATACGCAGAAATTGGAAAGAGATGTAGTTTTATTCACAGTCCTGATGTAAGACAAGAACACATATGTTTGGCTTTTTTATGCATTCAAAATCGTTGAAATTCTTCATCTAAACGGGAGTATGTGAGCGACCCTTTGGTTGGCAATGCATCCCATAGAGAGATGACATTGTACAGTAAGTGTTTGTTTTATTATGATTTATTATGACTAATTTGTGTGTCTAGCACCTAGTAATGTTGCTGAATCTGGAGTGTTTCAATAAAGCTGCATCCCTTTCGCACTCGGTTTGTAAAACGTATTGCTCATCTACTTTGTGTTCAGGCTCAAAAATATAAAATTCTGGATCATCCATCCATCCATCCATCCATCCATCTTCTTCTGGTTATCCGGGGTCAGGTCGCAGGGGCAGCAGCTTAAGCAGGGAAGCCAAGACTTCCCTCTCCCCAGCCACTTCGTCCAGCTTAATTTTTTCCCTCAGAAATTGTTATTGGCTCTTACAAAGTCTGCGTGATTAGCATTGTTGATAGGTAGGAGGATCTGTGGTTCCTCCTGCCACGAACACGTGACTGGCTTGCTCATTATCCTCTCAAAAAGACTGTTAAATTTTGCTAACATTCAAAGATTAACATCAATACAAATGCCCCATCGAATCCTAAATAACGCTGCACCAGCGCCACTTAAGCACTTTGTCCAGTATACATCTGCTGTGACAACTAGAAACACACGAGCCTCCACCAGGGGTAGTGTAGCGTACCCAGATGTAAAACATATTTTGCACAATCAGCCTTTTCATATAAAGCGGTAAAGGAATTGGACGACCTCGCGACAAACTTGAAAAGTCTAACAGATTTCTTTTCATTCACAATTGAAGTTAAAAAGTGACTTTGGAGCAATCAAAGTTGCTCACTGAGGTGGACACTATGTTTGACATGTCAACTTAATGTGTATTATATTTATGCATGAGAACATTTTGTTGTAAGATGTGCGGTGTGTCTGTTAAAATCATGGTTGTTTTTACAAATGATGACAGAGCATGTATTGTCTGTGTTTGATGATGTAAATGAGGTGTGGTTGTATTGTCAATGAAAGGACATTTTATGACTTTTCTTCATTTGATTACATGCTATAGTATGAATTTATTGTTATAATTTTATTGCATGATTTTTGTATCTCCTTGATTTAAGTAACCAGGGACTGCAGATGGAAATGAGCTATTCGGGGACGGCGTGGCGCAGTGGGAGAGTGTCCGTGCGCAGCCCGAGGGTCACTGGTTCAAATCCCACCTAGAACCAACCAACTTGTCATGTCCGTTGTGTCCTGAGCAAGACACTTCACCCTTGCTCCTGATGGGTGCTGGTTGGCGCCTTGCATGGCAGCTCCCTCCATCAGTGTGTGAATGTGTGTGTGAATGGGTAAATGTGGAAGTAGTGTCAAAGCGCTTTGAGTACCTTGAAGGTAGAAAAGCGCTATACAAGTACAACCAATTTATCATTTATCATTTATTCAGCTGTAATCTGGTACAGAACATATCTGTCTTTGATCCTAATGTTTCTGTGCATTGTCCCTTCAAATAAAGACTAAACTAAACTACAGAGCTCGGAAATCTCTGTGAGATTAAAATATTATTATTATCATATCTATTTACTCGCAACTTCTGTAAGTCTTCTGGTGTCATAAATCAGATATACATAATAATACCGGTAGCTTAAATATGGAGGCAACTTGTTTTTCCATTATTCTGGTACATTAATCAAGCGAAAATGTAAAAGTTCCACGAAAAAACATATTTGACACTGAATTCATAAGACGTACTCTAGTTCGATACTCCTTTTTGTGCTGTGGAAAAGTTATATAATGCTCATCTGGTTGTAAGCACTAAATGAAGTGAAGAGGAATTTACATGTTTGGGACACGTTGCAAGTTTTTGTGTTTGGCTGTAGAGCCTGTGTGAAATCATTTACTGTTTTTCACACTCGCCACGTCTGGATAGGAGTGTATTCTCTCAGTAGACCACAAAATAAGACCCAGTAGGATGGGTGTGTCCAACGCATGTGTGTGTGTGTATAAATGTGTGTGCGTGCTGCCGTTCTAAAGAGGCAGGCATTGGGTTATGCAACTGTTAAATGATCAACTAAGCCTTTCACAGCTGGCACTTGGCTCCCCACCCTGACATTTACACTTCAGTCACACAGAGTGAAGAGTCTCGGATCATTGACGTTCTGCGCAGTGATGCTTTTAATACTGATTCATTCCAAATGACAACGTCTCCGTCTTGCCACACTTTATAAGACTTCATCATAAATGTTGTTGACTTCTTTCTCCTGTGTGACTACACTCTGTAATCATTCGTTGATAGAGTTGCATACAATCGTAACAGTTTTTTGAACACTGACTTAAATTTACACCCTAATCTCTTGTTGCAGGGCCCCGAGCACTGCTCCAGCCTAAACTTTGGGTTGGGCTCCAGTGGTCCCGTACTGGGAATCTCTGGCGATGAGTTGGAGGCAGATGTAGAATATACTTTCAAACTGGCTATAAGCAAAGATGGAATGACTCCAGAATCCACCACACAAACTGTGAGTGTACAGTGAACCCCCTGGAACTTCTGAAAACATATTCCCAGTTGGTGGTTTTTGCTGTAAAGCAAAGCTTCCATCCTTTAAAAGTTAACGGCCAATAATGAAAAGCCAGGTTATTAATGTCAGTCTCAAAATTATAAAGCAATGAAGGTTAACGGAGCAGACTGTGTATCTAATATGTTTGCGTACAGTCTATTGTAGATTTTGAGATGTAGTCAATTTAAAAAAGGACAAAACATATTAATAAACATTTGACATGTAAATAAATATATGAGCTCATAACCAATGGCTACCGGTAATTTTACATCTCCAGTCTCTCTGCAAGTTGAGGTTAAAATTCAGACAAGCATACTCACGATTTAGTACACAGATTAAAAGAGATTTATGATGATTGTGATATACAGTTTGAAAACTTCCTTGTGGCCTACATATTATATATTAGATATGCTTAGTGTACATTTTGCTGCACAGTCACATTTATAATCCGTTTTTTGAGGCTGCCTGCAAGATGTTCCATTTTGAAATCGTTCCTAGAATTCAAATGATACTTTGGTCAAATTTGGAATTGCCACAAAACTCATTTTAAGATACCCAACAAATGTCTGTGCTATCCCCCAATTCTCCACGTTTCATGTGTCAGGTATATCGCAACGAATGGGTCCATATGAATCCCCTTCCTATTGTACTTTTTTTTTCTTGGACACAGGAAATAGCTGGGGTTAAAGTAATATTTGATTGCTTTTTTTTGCAGCTGTGTCCTTTTTACATCTATTGTCTTACTTTGTGCATATGTTTAAAAACACAGGTATTTTCTCATGTGAGTCATGTATCATCAAGGCATCTTGACAATTACAAAAGAGCAATGATCAAGTGTGTGCAGTTCTGTTTAACTAAACACAAGTTTGTCTACTTAGAATAATGAATTTGTTCACTGAAAAAGAAGAGATGCTTGTAAAAAAAAAATTGTTGAGCTAATGTTGGAAAATGTTAGTCATTATTACACGTGGATTGTCAAAGCTTTGTTTTAAATCTCCTGATAAAAATCGCCATATGGAATTTAAGGTAGTAAAGCTGTGGCTATAAAAATGTTCAAAGAAAAATGAGCAAAATAATACTATAAAATATCATATTGTGACCTGCACTTCATTTTCCAACCCATTTACAGCTGTGCAAATGTTTGATGTTTGTGTATCTTCTGCAGGTGCTCGTCCAGAGCGGCCACATCCCTATGGTATATCTGGAGTGTGTGTCCTGTAGGGCCCAGTCCATCTACGAAGTCAGCCAGAACTCGTATGTGTACCTCAAAGGAACCTGCACAAACTGCCAGGGCTTTCATCGCGGGGTAAACACACACAAACCACTCTGGGACACACAATCAATTTTAACTCCCACTATGACTGAGAGGTGAGGTCAATGTTCCACACAGACACCAATGAGATCATTATTTCCAGAGTCTTCCTCCTACTCTCCCTCCATCTTCTGTTACTTTTATGGTGCAGGTATTAGTAAGTGGGTATGAGACTGAGGTCATTGTCAAGTGGAGCCAGGGAGAATAAGTAATGTCTAAAAACAGAAAAACAGTCTAAGTAGTTGACTCATTTGGTGCTCAAGTGTGTCTACCAGCTGGATGTGTTTATGTAGGATAGCAGAAGTATTGAGACTTCTTGTCTCATGTGGATAGAATGAAAGTTGGAACAATGGAAAATGATCTGTACTCCAACGTGACCCTTGCATTTTCAAACAACTCTCTGTTTCCTTTTCAGAGATGGACTGCTGTAACTTCGCAGAACGAGACCCTGATCCTGGACTCCTCCTCGACGACAACAGGGAGTGACGGCATGAATCTAGTGCTGCGACAGGGTGTCCTTCTCCATGGAGACTCCTACATCTTCACCCTGCATGTAACCGATGACACGCTGGACGACGACGGCGCCGCCTCCATTACCCTGCACCACAACATGCCGCCGGCTGGTGGGGAGTGTCACCTGAGAGCGGGAGGGGAGGCGGAAAGGAATAACGGTGATGTAGACGGTGAAGGTTGGAGGATTCGAACACTGCTGGAGAGAGTACACTTCAACTGCTCAGGTACGGTATACTATTGATACACAAATATCACTAATCTTTTCATTCATCATTAACTAAAGAAGACATTTTGACTTGCCAGATGCAAGGTTGGATGTGTTTAGTGTAGAACAGGGCTATTCAAATTGTCCAGGGGCCAAATACAGACCAGGAATGACACCATACCAACTTCCAGCTTCAGTTTAAAACTTGGAAGACAATTACGGTTGCAGCAAATTCCCCAACAAATTATTTTGTTCAACTTTTTTAGTTATACTAGTGTTAGTGCGTCTGCCTCACAATACGAAGTTCCTGCAGTCCTGGGTTCAAATCCAGGCTCGGGATCTTTCTGTGTGGAGTTTGCATGTTCTCCCCGTGAATGCGTGGGTTCCCTCCGGGTACTCCGGCTTCCTCCCACTTCCAAAGACATGCACCTGGGGATAGGTTGATTGGCAACACTAAATGGTCCCTAGTGTGTGAATGTGAGTGTGAATGTTGTCTGTCTATCTGTGTTGGCCCTGCGATGAGGTGGTGACTTGTCCAGGGTGTACCCTGCCTTCCGCCCGATTGTAGCTGAGATAGGCGCCAGCGCCCCCCGCGACCCTGAAAGGGAATAAGTGGTAGAAAATGGATGGATGGATAGTGGTGTTCCACAAGGTTCCCTTTTAGGTCCTCTCTTTTTCAACATTTGGGCTATTCGACTGGCAATTTCAGTTCAAAGAACTTGTGAGAGACTCACAATTTTTGTGAAAATTCTTAAAAACAATAGTGTTGTCACAGAGATAATCTTTGACTAGCTTTTTTTACAGAAGGTTTTTAGAGTGGAACTTCACTTTTTTGGGAATTTTGCATATCATTCACAATCCTTATGGAAGACAAAAACCCATATGTTTTTATTTTTTAAAGCATTATAAATATTAAATACCGTATATGCGATCAAAAGTCCATTTACCATGGAGCCTATGGGAATTGCTCTCTTCAGCCTATAAAACCCCTAAAAATATCCAATCACCTCGACTTAGGATTTATATACATCGATCAATCAAAGTTTATTTATATAGCCCTTAATCACAGTGTCTCAAAGGGCTGCAAAAGCCAAAACGACATCCTCGGCTCAGATCCTACATCAGGGCAACCAAAAAATGATGTAATTATATGTGTAACGTGGTAACAGGCACATATATAATCACATTTAATATTTATGTAATTTGCTCACTTTAAGCATACACCACGCATTAATTTCAAAAACTTATCACTACTTTCGCGTTTTGTTTTTTTTAAACATCACTGCAAACTTCATGAGAGACAACACACGTAATATTACATCATCCACTGTACAATGTCTGCTGTCAATAGGATGCCAACTGCTAGGCGGGGATGGGCAGCAACAAGCTACATGTAACTAAACTACATTTTCCAGTAGCTTGGCGGTAGATTAGCTACTTTTTTAACAAGGAGCTTTTCTTGTAACTTTTCTACTTTTACTGCCATGTAGCAAGGTATCAAAGCTACAATCTGCAAAGACGGAAAATGGACTACAAAACCAGGCTAAAAAATATGGAGAAAATACAATGACCTTGATGAACGAGGGCATCCAAACATTCGGAGAAATGGCATGAGGATTGGTTGGTGTCCGTATGATGAGTCACAATTGGCTAAGGTTAGGGTAAACATTACAGACTGGCCAATCAGAAGCAAGATAAGGCAGGTCATCAAAATGAGTAAGAAAAAAAATCATAACAGACACGCACTCATGTCACATGACGACGAGGGAGTCAGAGACAGAGGGATGCTTCAACCTGACTACTCCAAAAAAAAAAAAATACTTATAAATGGCCAAGGGAATTATATCTCGCAAACTAGATTTTTTCCTTTAGTAATGAAGATAATGTACAGGAAACCCACTATAATGTGTGTCGTTAGCCGTATTTAGACAAATGTATGCATGTAGAAAAAAACAATGGCCAAAACCTTAGTGTTTAGTTTTTTACTCCGTAAACCAAAATCATAAAAAAGCTCTCTTCAGCTAAGACGTCCAACACACATTTAGAAACACACATTTAGGTGAATTAAGTTTATGAAAGGTTTTACTGCGCGCAACCATTATCAACCGTTACCAAAAAAACACACAAGTCATTGTTTTTTTAATCAAGATATAGATAGATGCTGTTTTTTTTTACTGCAGGTAAAAAAAATTAATAACATTATAGGGGCCCCGCCATCAGTGTGTGAATGTGTGTGTGAATGGGTGAATGTGGAAATACTGTCAAAGCGCTTTGGGCTCCTTAAAAAGGGGTAGAAAAGCGCTATACAAGTACAACCATAAACCTCACGAAGACAAGAGGGGGAAACCAAGCGTCTTTTGTGTTGTTCTCGCCATTTCTGAATGGCTGTGAAAGTGTACAAATTTTCTGGAATACGTGCTCTTCCTTCTTCTATCAAGGTGAGAGGCATGATTTATGATCTACAATATCAATCAATCAATCAATGTTTATTTATATAGCCCCAAATCACAAATGTCTCAAAGGACTGCACAAATCATTACGACTACAACATCCTCGGAAGAACCCACAAAAGGGCAAGGAAAACTCACACCCAGTGGGCAGGGAGAATTCACATCCAGTGGGACGCCAGTGACAATGCTGACTATGAGAAACCTTGGAGAGGACCTCAGATGTGGGCAACCCCCCCCCCCCCCTCTAGGGGACCGAAAGCAATGGATGTCGAGCGGGTCTAACATGATACTGTGAAAGTTCAATCCATAGTGGCTCCAAGACAGCAGTGAGAGTCCCGTCCACAGGAAACCATCTCAAGCGGATCAGCAGCGTAGAGATGTCCCCAACCGATACAGGCGAGCGGTCCATCCTGGGTCCCGACGAGCGGTCCATCCTGGGTCTCGACTCTGGACAGTCAGTACTTCATCCATGGTCATCGGACCGGACCCCCTCCACAAGGGAGGGGGGGACATAGGAGAAAGAAAAGAAGCGGAAGATCAACTGGTCTAAAAAGGAGGTCTATTTAAAGGCTAGAGTATACAGATGAGTTTTAAGATGAGACTTAAATGCTTCTACTGAGGTAGCATCTCGAACTGTTACCGGGAGGGCATTCCAGAGTACTGGAGCCCGAACGGAAAACGCTCTATAGCCCGCAGACTTTTTTTGAGCTCTAGGAATCACTAATAAGCCGGAGTCTTTTGAACGCAGATTTCTTGCCGGGACATATGGTACAATACAATCGGCAAGATAGGCTGGAGCTAGACCGTGTAGTATTTTATACGTAAGTAGTAAAACCTTAAAGTCACATCTTAAGTGCACAGGAAGCCAGTGCAGGTGAGCCAGTACAGGTATATATGTATGTATATATGTATATAAAGGTATATACAGTATAGGTATATATGTATATAAAGGTATATACAGTATAGGTATATATGTATGTATATATGTATATAAAGGTATATACAGTATAGGTATATATGTATGTATATATGTATATAAAGGTATATACAGTACAGGCGTAATGTGATCAAACTTTCTTGTTCTTGTCAAAAGTCTAGCAGCCGCATTTTGTACCAACTGTAATCTTTTAATGCTAGACATGGGGAGACCCGAAAATAATACGTTACAGTAATCGAGACGAGACGTAACAAACGCATGGATAATGATCTCGGCGTCTTTAGTGGATAAACTCCCAGGGCGCAAGGAAGTGATGAAACAGCTCACCAGTCAATCATGTCAAAATAAACACACAAACTCATGATCATGGCATTTGCTCTGTTAGCACTTATAATAACAATATCGCTAATACTTAGTTAATATGTAATAAGCGGTAGAAAATGGATGGAAATTTAAATGTAGTATTGTTGGCTCCACTGTAAGCAGATTTTTTTTAACGTTTATTTACGAGTAGGAATGCAAAAAAAACGTACATCCATCGTCATGTCTTTCCTAATGATTGTGAACGATAGACAACATTTTTAAAAATAGTGCAGTCTCCCTTTAAAATTATCAGGGTGTTCCTCTAACTCTGACGAAATAAATAGAGCAAAACCAATTCTGCTGTCGAGGACGCTGGTTCCCCGGAATATACAAAATAAGACTAATAGTGAGCAAAATAAGACTGATAGTGAGAAGAGAAGTCTGGCCCCCCCGGTCCTTAGCTTCCTGAAAAAGTGGCACCCAAAACTGTTTAACTGAATATACCTAATGTAGAAACACTTGAGAGCTCTTCGACTGTTTTTATGAAGTTGTTTCTAGAAGCATTTAAGTCTCATCTTAAAACTCATCTGTATACTCTAGCCTTTAAATAGACCTTTTTAGACCAGTTGATCTGCCGCTTCTTTTCTTTCTCCTATGTCCCCCCCTCCCTTGTGGAGGGGGTCCGGTCCGATGACCATGGATGAAGTACTGACTGTCCAGAGTCGAGACCCAGGATGGACCGCTCGTCGGGACCCAGGATGGACCGCTCGCCTGTATCGGTTGGGGACATCTCTACGCTGCTGATCCGCTTGAGATGGTTTCCTGTGGACGGGACTCTCACTGCTGTCTTGGAGCCACTATGGATTGAACTTTCACAGTATCATGTTAGACCCGCTCGACATCCATTGCTTTCGGTCCCCTAGAAGGGGGGGGTTGCCCACATCTGAGGTCCTCTCCAAGGTTTCTCATAGTCAGCATTGTCGCTGGCGTCCCACTGAATGTGAATTCTCCCTGCCCACTGGGTGTGAGTTTTCCTTGCCCTTTTGTGGGTTCTTCCGAGGATGTTGTAGTCGTAATGATTTGTGCAGTCCTTTGAGACATTTGTGATTTGGGGCTATATAAATAAACATTGATTGATTGAATGTGAATTCTGTCTATATTTTCCTACATTTTTGACAATTTATTTAAACATCTCCTGCTAACATCCTCCTTCCTGCTCTCCTCCAGGATACAGAGATCGGGGCATCTCAGAGACACCTTTACTCTACAGTCTGTTGGTGACACGCTGCAGAGAAGACTACTGCGAAGAGTTCTGCGTGTACAAAGGCAGCAGTCCGGAGCATTCTGCCTTTCTTCCGCCAGGCTTCAGCTCGGCCCGACACCGTGTTGCTGTTTCCATCACAGTAGAGGACCTTCAGGGTGGAGCAATCACTGCCCTTAACAAGTAATTATTTGATATTCTTTAAGGGGACTGTCATTTTTTTTAATTTTGCACAACGTTCACAATCTTTATGAGAGACAAAAAGACAGATTTTTTTTTTTGAAAGCATTATAACTCATAAATAAACAGAAATAAAAATCTGCTTGCAATTGAGTTATTTGGAGGTCCTCTATTTCGCCCATAAAGCCCTTTAAGTAACCATCCAAAAAATTACACAATACTCCGATTTTTTTTTTCCCACCTGAATTTTAATCAAGTATTATTAATATTGTTGTTATAAGTTTTAACGCAGACAAACTATATTTAGCGGAACATTGTCACAAAGAGCAGACAAGCTTGTTGCTGCTACAGCAAAAAACTTGTTTACACTTTATCACCTCAGATATTCAAAGCTTATTCTAGATCCTAAATAATGCCTCTCACCTTGATAGTAGAAGGATAAGGACATAATCCAACAAGTTGGTCAACTTTGGCATTCAATTTAGACCCAGAAATGGCGAGAAAAACACAAAAATATGCTAAGTTCCACCACGCTTTGTTTTTCGCAAGGATTATGAGTCATTCTTCATCTAAACGGGAATATAACAACATCCTAACAATTGGCAGACATTTTACGGTAAATTATGTTTTATTATGTTTGTTGGCTCTCATGAAGTTTGCAGTGAGTAGTAATCAGTGATGTTGTCGAAGGAAAAAGCAAAGGTTGAGTTGCATTTTTTTTTTTAATGAATGCGCTGCCGCATGCTCAAAATGATCAAAATACGTAAATATTACATGTTATAAATGTGCATGTTACTACATTACATATATACTTACAGCATGTATATAAAACCTAGATGGAGGTGTTTGGATGTTTTTAAAGGATTTATAGGCAGAATAGAGCGACTCCCATAGGCTCCACTTTAAGCAGATTTTTGATCGCATTTATTTATTCATAAGAATTCATCAAAAAAAGGAAAACATACATGTTCTTCTTGCACAACATTCACAATCTTTATGAGAGACAAAAAGACAGTTTTTTTTTTTGAAAGCATTATAACTCATAAATAAACAGAAATAAGAATCTGCTTGCAATTCAGTTATTTGGAGGTCCTCTATTTCGCCCATAAAGCCCTTTAAGTAACCATCCAAAAAATTACACAATACTCCGATTTTTTTTTTCCCACCTGAATTTTAATCAAGTATTATTAATATTGTTATTATAAGTTTTAACGCAGACAAACTATATTTAGCGGAACATTGTCACAAAGAGCAGACAAGCTTGTTGCTGCTACAGCAAAAAACTTGTTTACACTTTATCACCTCAGATATTCAAAGCTTATTCTAGATCCTAAATCATGCCTCTCACCTTGATAGTAGAAGGATCAGGACATAATCCAACAAGTTGGTCAACTTTGGCATTCAATTTAGACCCAGAAATGGCGAGAAAAACACAAAAATATGCTAAGTTCCACCACGCTTTGTTTTTCGCAAGGATTATGAGTCATTCTTCATCTAAACGGGAATATAACAACATCCTAGCAATTGGCAGACATTTTACGGTAAATTATGTTTTATTATATTAGTTGGCTCTCATGAAGTTTGCAGTGAGTAGTAATCAGTGATGTTGTCGAAGGAAAAAGCAAAGGTTGAGTTGCATTTTTTTTTTTTAATGAATGCGCTGCCGCATGCTCAAAATGATCAAAATACGTAAATATTACATGTTATAAATGTGCATGTTACTACATTACATATATACTTACAGCATGTATATAAAACCTAGATGGAGGTGTTTGGATGTTTTTTAAAGGATTTATAGGCCGAATAGAGCGACTCCCATAGGCTCCACTGTAAGCAGATTTTTGATCGCATTTATTTATTCATAAGAATTCATCAAAAAAAGGAAAACATACATGTTTTCCTTGTCCTACATAAGGATTGTGAACGATAACCAAAATTCCAAAAAAGTGCAGATCCCCTTTAAGGGCATTGTTATCCATATACTCATATTTAGAACATATATGACCATCAATAAATGATGAATAAAATAGCATTATCTACAGTAAAACTTTGTGCACAGATCCATTGAGGTGGAGCTGCCAGATCCACCATCTGAGTACACAAGTCTTCCTCACTGGCTGGCAGAGCTGACTGACAGCAAACTGAAACAACTGCTGGAGCAAGGAGATTCACAACAAGTCAGGCAGTTATCCTTGGCTCTTATAACTGTCCTAAATGAGGTAGGAAAAACTTTGTGTGCATTGTGTTGACTATTACAGTCGTCATCATTTATGTCTTCTTTAAAACGTCTTTAATTTTTTCAAATTCCTATTGCTTTTGTTCCTTTCTGACACCTTCACAGTACCGCAATTGAGTTTATTCAGTCTTTGATGTTGGTAGTTCATGTTGCTCTGGGCCGTCCTTGTCCTCTCTTTTCATCTATTTTCAATCAATCAATCAATCAATGTTTATTTATATAGCCCCAAATCACAAATGTCTCAAAGGACTGCACAAATCATTACGACTACAACATCCTCGGAAGAACCCACAAAAGGGCAAGGATAACTCACACTCAGTGGGCAGGGAGAATTCACATCCAGTGGGACGCCAGTGACAATGCTGACTATGAGAAACCTTGGAGAGGACCTCAGATGTGGGCAACCCCCCCTCTCTAGGGGACCGAAAGCAATGGATGTCGAGCGGGTCTAACATGATACTGTGAAAGTTCAATCCATAGTGGCTCCAACACAGCCGCGAGAGTTCAGTTCAAGCGGATCCAAGACCGCAGCGAGAGTCCCGTCCACAGGAAACCATCTCAAGCGGATCAGCAGCGTAGAGACGTCCCCAACCGATACAGGCGAGCGGTCCATCCTGGGTCCCGACGAGCGGTCCATCCTGGGTCTCGACTCTGGACAGCCAGTACTTCATCCATGGTCATCGGACCGGACCCCCTCCACAAGGGAGGGGGGGACATAGGAGAAAGAAAAGAAGCGGCAGATCAACTGGTCTAAAAAGGAGGTCTATTTTGCCTCCCTTTCAGCGGCCATTTATACCACCTTTTTGTTTGCATGGCCAAAATATTTAACTTTTTGTTTTTCAATTGTGTTAAGTAATAGTTTATTACAATTCATCATTTTCGAAAATGTGTTTGTTTTGAAATCCGTCCATGACACATGTAACATTTTTTTCATTGTGACTTAAAACATTTGTATGCACATATTGCATTTCAAACCTTTAGTATATCATCATATTGAATTAAAATATGGATTAGATAAAAGGAAGACGTCAAACAATGTACTAATATGATGCAGTTTAAAAAAACTGTTCCAACTCTAAGTGTTTACAAAGTACAAAAAAGAAGGTTCATGATAAACATTTTCAACTTATTAATAATTTTAATCATCTCACTATTTGAAATAAAACTTACTTCACTATTTATTTATTATATTTTTTTCTGAATTGTAGCATTTATGGAGTAAATTGTGAACTAATTAAGAACAGGAAGTGAACAAAAGTGTTCGCAATTGCTATGAAACGGAAAAGGGCTTGGATGAAATAGGGACTGCTTTTTCCTAATCCTTTTTGAACATGTTAAATAGAAAAACTGAAAATTGTAATGTATAATGTTGTAATTGTATGCATGTTCGAAATAAACTCTAACCATAAACGTAACCATAAAACCAAAGCGAAAAAGTTTCCAATTTTTGTTTCAAATAAGGTTGAACTATTACTGTCCAGGGTGTACAATGCCTTCCGCCCGAATGCAGCTGAGATAGGCTCCAGCACCCCCCCGCCATCCCGAAACGGACAAGCGGTAGGAAATGGATGGGTACAGGTTTAAGTCTCTGTTGGTGTGTAAAGGGAAAAACATAAAAGTTACAATTTCTGTTTGGATCCGAGAGAGGAGGATGCAGTCAGTCATTGTCTGATTTGCATAATTGGCAATGAGGCATGGAAGCAAAACAGAAACAAAAATTCAACAAATATTTTTATAAATTAAAAATTAACTGTTACAACTGTACATTTTTGGGCACCACATGATTCGATTTGATTCTTGGGAATCTGTTGTCGATTCAAAATCACAACTTTTTTTTATAATGTTGGGTGCCAGTTCTATAATGAACTTCATTCCTCCATAAAACAAATAAACAGCTGTAATACATTTGTATATTACTTAAAGAACTGACTTTGTTTGATAAAATCATACTCAAACATTTATTAAATTAGGACAGATTTTGAAAAAAAAAAAAAATACATATCTTTTTTAATTTTTCAAATAAATTTTAGATTGTTTTTTTTGCGATTAAGAATTGTTACAAATAAAAGTCGTGAGTTGGAAAAAAAATGTTTGGACACCCCTAATGACTGTATTCTGTCACTCTTTTTGTGCTTCTTTTTGTCACGGCTGTGAGTGTTTGCTAGGGCGAGGGGTCAAAGTAAGACCCGCTAATCTTTGAGAAGAGTGATGCATGCTTAAAGGGGATCTATGATGAATTTAGTCTTTACTGACTTTGAAATGTTGTTACGATGGATATTCATGTTATACAATACCAAAGTGTCAACCCATAAGGTTGAAGCAATTTGGCGTGAGCATGCACACAGTTTTGGATCCCTCTGCTCCAGGTAGGAAACACAAAAAAAAGTTCTAATGAAATATTAAGAAAATATTAAATATTAAGACCATAATAACATTTTTTTTTTTTTTATTAAATGTGCTTTTTATGATGGTATCCTTACATCACACTCAAATTTATAAGCGCAGGCCTAAATTTTACCGCATGCCTTTGGTAAACGCCGGAGTGAGAAGAGGTTGTAAATTAATAAGCGCCCCGGCGGCAATTAAAGGAAATACGGTACACCAGCAGATACATTATATGGACATATAATAATATTTACTATTTTTAAGATACCAGGTTTTTACTGTTGTTTGCTCAGGTAGGAACAATGAAAGGGGCGGCGTGGCGCAGTGGAAGGGTGGCCGTGCGCAACCCGAGGGTCCCTGGTTCAATCCCCACCTCCTACCAACTTCGTCACGTCCGTTGTGTCCTGAGCAAGACACTTCACCCTTGCTCCTGATGGGTGCTGGTTAGCGCCTTGCATGGCAGCTCCCTCCATCAGTGTGTGAATGTGTGTGTGAATGGGTAAATGTGGAAGTAGTGTCAAAGCACTTTGAGTACCTTGAAGGTAGAAAAGCGCTATACAAGTACAACCCATTTATTATTTATTTATTTATATTATTGTTCACCCAAAGATGGCATGTTCATAATAACACAGAAGTGCGACAGGCAGTTACAAAAAACACATTTTTCTATACAGTCTGAATCGATTAGCAACCGTGCAGGTGTATCTAATGTTGTGACCGGGTGAATCTATATAATGTTTATGAAGTTTTGTTTATTTTTAACCATGTCTGAAAAAAGAATAGCGGTGACGACTTCAAGATATATATTTTAATACTGTACATTTTTTTAAAGATACATCAAGAAATCAATGGAAGATTATTTATTTAGCCCTTAACCACATATGTCTCAAAGGGCTGCAGAAGCCACAACGACATCCTCGGCTTAGATCCCACATCAGGACAAGGAAAAACTCAACCCAATGGGAACAACGTGAAAGCCTGGAATGGACCACAGATGTAAAACTTTTGGGGCAGGTGGCACATGGTTTCATTTGCAATCCAGTAACGCTTCCACGATCAAACATCTTACAGACTGACTCAAAAGAATGGGTTATAAAAGTGACTCTGGAGCAAAATATATACAAAGTTTCCACTAAATAATATTCAACACATATTCTCTGCACCACAAGGAAGTGTTTTAAAGTCGAGACCCAGGATGGACCGCTCGCCTGTATCGGTTGGGGACATCTCTACGCTGCTGATCCGCTTGAGATGGTTTCCTGTGGACGGGACTCTCGCTGCTGTCTTGGAGCCACTATGGATTGAACTTTCACAGTATCATGTTAGACCCGCTCGACATCCATTGCTTTCGGTCCCCTAGAGGGGGGGGGGTTGCCCACATCTGAGGTCCTCTCCAAGGTTTCTCATAGTCAGCATTGTCACTGGCGTCCCACTGGATGTGAATTCTCCCTGCCCACTGGGTGTGAGTTTTCCTTGCCCTTTTGTGGGTTCTTCCGAGGATGTTGTAGTCGTAATGATTTGTGCAGTCCTTTGAGACATTTGTGATTTGGGGCTATATAAATAAACATTGATTGATTGATTGATAAATGGACATTCATATCATCATATGAGATGGCACTCTCATATGATCTCCGGGTTGGGGAGGAGACCCTGCCCCAAGTGGAGGAGTTCAAGTACCTAGGAGTCTTGTTCACGAGTGGGGGAAGAGTGGATCGTGAGATCGACAGGCGGATCGGTGCGGCGTCTTCAGTAATGCGGACGTTGTATCGATCCGTTGTGGTGAAGAAGGAGCTGAGCCGGAAGGCAAAGCTCTCAATTTACCGGTCGATCTACGTTCCCATCCTCACCTATGGTCATGAGCTTTGGGTCATGACCGAAAGGATAAGATCACGGGTACAAGCGGCCGAAATGAGTTTCCTCCGCCGGGTGGCGGGTCTCTCCCTTAGAGATAGGGTGAGAAGCTCTGCCATCCAGGAGGAACTCAACGTAAAGCTGCTGCTCCTTCACATCGAGAGGAGCCAGATGAAGTGGTTCGGGCATCTGGTCAGGATGCCACCCGAACGCCTCCCTAGGGATGTGTTTAGGGCACGTCCAGCTGGTAGGAGGCCACGGGGAAGACCCAGGACACGTTGGGAAGACTATGTCTCCCGGCTGGCCTGGGAACGCCTCGGGATCCCCCGGGAAGAGCTAGACGAAGTGGCTGGAGATAGGGAAGTCTGGGTTAGGGTTATGTTGTGATAGAGCTGCTCCAGGTGAAATTACAACAGTAATAGTCAACATGTATCGATGTACTGATAACCGTCATCAATTATTGCTGCTGCTGTAATGATTGATAGGAACAATTGACCAATGATTGCACGGACAGTAACTGGGATGCTGGCCAAAAATGTGGGGATTGTGATGATGAAATTCTCGATTATTTGTAAGATCTTGAAAATTGTTCATACCAAAAATCCAAAATGAAATCAAAGATAGATTCCTAATGAATTATTGAGAGTAAGTCAATGTGTGTCAATGCTCATTTCTGCATTTGTGTTGCAACAGTACGAACAGAGCAGGGAATCTACCCGGGTGTCCCTCGCTGAGCGTGTCCATCGAGTCAGAGTCCGCAGCAACATCACCAGGGCTCTGACAGCACTGGACCTGAATTCTGTGAATGACATTCAGCAAACCTCTGCCGCGCTAGCTCAGTGCACGGTGTGTAGGATGCATGTTCTTGGGAATAAAAGAGAACAAATTATAAAAATGAAGGCTAATATTTGTTTGCCGTTTGTATTTTTTTTAGGCGGTGAGTCGGGAGTTCATCTGTGAAGAGTGTCAGAACAGCACTCTGAACAAACTTGAGTCCATGTTAGAGATTCTACAAAATGACACCAAGCAGGGAACGGTCACTCCGACTGAGATAGCGGACAACATCCTGAACATCATGGGTGAGATATCTTTGTCTATGTTTAAAACACATGGTTTTGTCCTAGTTGCGTATACCTCAACATATTTTTTATGCGGCGGGAAAGGTTACATGGTAAATGGGTTCAACTTTTATCGTGGTTTTCTACCTTCAAGGTACTCAACACGCTTTGACGTTATTTCCACATGCACCTATTCACACATTCACACGCTGATGGCTGGAGCTGCCATGCAAGGCCCTAACTACAACCCATCAGGAGCAAGGGTGAAGTGTCTTGCTCAAGGACACAACAGGTGTGATTAGAATTGCAGAAGCTGGGGATTGAACTCGGAAGTTGTTGACACGGCCGCTGTACCAACCGAGCCACGCCGTCCCAAAAAAACTGCACTTTTATGGGGGAATTTTCGTTCACAATTCTTATAAAAGACTAGAAGACAAAAGTTTTTATTTTGTTTGCATTCGATTTTCTAAAAACTGGCTCGTTCTTGGCAGCTGGAAATGCAGCTAATTGCAGCAATCCATTCTGCCTCTAAATTAATTAAAAGTACATCCAAAAACCGTCAAAAATACTTAATTTATGTTCCGTAATCTGTATAATAACCAAGCTGTAGCAACATTGTTATTGGAAGAGCGAACACCGAGGAACTGTTTATCTAGCGTGGTCACACATTGTCTTGCGACGGCATTAGCCGTAAGCTAGCTCTGGAAAGAGGTAAGCTAGCTACGGGAAGGGGTAAACTAGCTTTTGCATCAGCAGCTGAATGCCTTTTGAGTTTGTATTGCACAACACGATGTGATAGGACATCCATCTGTACTGACTGAACAACATGAAGAATCCTATTACGGTATCTGTAAAGTATTAGCCTACATTTAATATTTTTTGTACGCAGCTAGCTCGATATTGTATGTACTGTATTTGTAATAACAAGAATGACGTGTTGCATGTATCATGATCAATATTGTAGTCATTAACTTGATGGACAGTTGTCTGTTTGGTTCAGCTGGCCGGGAAAGTTTTTTTCTTGTTGATTTTAGTAAGCGCTCCATTTATGTTGGCATAGCTTAGCTCCAAGTTTCACATTTACAGTCGAGTCAAGACGACCTCACTCTCTCAGCTGCCGACTGATCCAACGTTTCACCGTCTTCTTGTGCTTGCTTGTATAACCATTAGTTCCTCCTCTGTGTTTTCAGGTTAAAAAAATAAGGTTGCAAATCCTCTTTTTTCAAAAAAAAAAAGTTGCCCTTCTTTGTAGTCAGAGAGAATTTGCATGTTTTCCTCCCACCAGATTTTCTTTGATATTCTATTATACAGGTGAAACTCAGAAAAATTAAATATGGTGTAGAAGTCCATTCATGTCAGCAACTAATTTCAAATGTGAAACTAATCAGTGATATTAACTCATTATATGCAAAATGAGATATGTCAAGCCTTTATTACGATTTTGATGATCTTTGCTTACGCTTTTTGAAACCCTACATTTTCTGACCATTTCAAATCTAAGTTTTCATAAACTGTAAGCAACTATCATCAAAATTATAACCAATAAAGACTTGACATTCCATACTTTGCATGTAATAAGTTAATATCACATGTTTCTAAATGTTACATTCTTGTGTAATTTCCACATTATTATATTTTTTTCAAAAAATATTTATTCATCACATTTATTTATTCTTTTTTTTAAATACTTTTTTTTTATGCAAAGCATGTGACCTCACTGTAGGCTTTTTAAGTTCAAGTTACACAGTTGAGGCTAATACCCCTTTTTTTCTTTTTTTCTAAATAAAAATGGATAAGACATCTGTTAAGGAACTGAATGGTTAAGCAGAATCGAAAGTGGAATCGGAACTGGAAAAATGTTATCAAATCCCGTCCCTAATTAAATATATACTTGCAGTGTGTAAAAATATATATATAAGCATCATTTTGCAAGCGTTTTTGTAATCATCGTTAGAATCCTGAAAAAAAAAATTATTCTGTGTACTTGTCTCATATGGGGAAAAAAAGTACAGTTTCCCTTTAAAGGGGTCATGTAATGCTTTGTGGACTTGGAGAAGGCATTCGACCGTGTCCCTCGGGAAGTCCTGTGGGGAGTGCTCAGAGAGTATGGGGTACCGGACTGTCTTATTGTGGCAGTCCGCTCCCTGTATGATCAGTGTCAGAGCTTGGTCCGCATGGCTGGCAGTAAGTCGAACACGTTTCCAGTGAGGGTTGGACTCCGCCAAGGCTGTCCTTTGTCACCGATTCTGTTCATAACTTTTATGGACAGAATTTCTAGGCGCAGTCAAGGCGTTGAGGGGTTCCGGTTTGGTGACCGCAGGATTAGGTCTCTGCTTTTTGCAGATGATGTGGTCCTGATGGCTTCATCTGACCGGGATCTTCAGCTCTCACTGGATCGGTTCGCAGCCGAGTGTGAAGCGACCGGAATGAGAATCAGCACCTCCAAGTCCGACTCCATGGTTCTCGCCCGGAAAAGGGTGGAGTGCCATCTCCGGGTTGGGGAGGAGACCCTGCCCCAAGTGGAGGAGTTCAAGTACCTAGGAGTCTTGTTCACGAGTGGGGGAAGAGTGGATCGTGAGATCGACAGGCGAATTCGGTGCGGCGTCT
Organism: Nerophis ophidion; assembly: GCF_033978795.1. Lineage (NCBI taxonomy): Eukaryota > Metazoa > Chordata > Actinopteri > Syngnathiformes > Syngnathidae > Nerophis > Nerophis ophidion. Next base: position 43,757,095 of record NC_084630.1, on the reverse strand, counting down.
TCAGTAATGCGGACGTTGTACCGATCCGTTGTGGTGAAGAAGGAGCTGAGCCGGAAGGCAAAGCTCTCAATTTACCGGTCGATCTACGTTCCCATCCTCACCTATGGTCATGAGCTTTGGGTCATGACCGAAAGGATAAGATCACGGGTACAAGCGGCCCAAATGAGTTTCCTCCGCCGTGTGGCGGGTCTCTCCCTTAGAGATAGGGTGAGAAGCTCTGCCATCCGGGAGGAACTCAAAGTAAAGCCGCTGCTCCTTCACATCGAGAGGAGCCAGATGAGGTGGTTCGGGCATCTGGTCAGGATGCCACCCGAACGCCTCCCTAGGGAGGTGTTTAGGGCACGTCCAACCGGTAGGAGGCCACGGGGAAGACCCAGGACACGTTGGGAAGACTATGTCTCCCGGCTGGCCTGGGAACGCCTCGGGATCCCCCGGGAAGAGCTAGACGAAGTGGCTGGGGAGAGGGAAGTCTGGGTTTCCCTGCTTAGGCTGTTGCCCCCGCGACCCGACCTCGGATAAGCGGAAGATGATGGATGGATGGATGGATGGGGTCATGTAATATTTTTTTTTCCTGCAATTAAAACACTTTCTTTTATCTACATAACATGTATTGTTGGTTGTTTGGTCAAAATTTTACATAGATTATGTTTTACAGACCATCTGCGGTATAGCTTGTTTGGAAGAGTGGCCGTGCCAGCAACTTGAGGGTTGCAGGTTCGATCCTCACTTCTGCCATCCAAGTCACTGCCATTGTGTCCTTGGGCAAGACACTTTACCCACCTGCTCCCAGTGCCACCCACACTGGTTTAAATGTAATTTAGTTATTGGTTTCACTATGTAAAGCGCTTTGAGTCACTAGAGAAAAAGCACTATATAAATATAATTCACTTCACTTCATCTTCAAGAATGCGCTGTTTTGTGGGTGGTCTTATTGACATTTTTCCACTTCGACTGCGTCTTCTCCCCGTCAGCCATGTTTGTAGTTTTTAGCGCTTCCATATGGAGTCTCCTGACAGATATGTTAGAACTATACACTACTTTGTATAAGAAATGGCTTCAGCACAGGACACATGTGCATGTACGAGCCAGTCTGAAACATAACAAGAGGATAGAGAAAAAGAAGGAGCTTATTAACTCCAGCGTGGGACTACAATGTTGGAATTGTGCAAAGCTCTCAGGGTGAAAATTCCAAATGGCTGGTTTGGAGAATATATGAAGGAAGGCAGGATTGTGTAATGAATATCTCCGCAATGCCTCCAAGGTTTGATTTCAAATTTTCGGAAGTTATGCAGATCCCAAATACACTAAAACAGGTACCAATGGATAACAACAGTTGGTTTTGCATAAAAGGTCCCTGACTCCCCTTTAATAAGGCTGTTCTTCCGACTCATGCCAGTCACTCCACGCAGACCGCTAACAGAGCTAATTCCACTCTTGATTGCTGACGTCACTTGTCACTCAATAGGCACCACCTTTTAAAGACGAAAACTGAGAATCACAGATATTACGTTATGCACTCTAATTATAGCAAACATCTCTCAAATGCACATGTCCAATGAAGGGTTTTCAAAAAGTAACGCAATGACTACTTTCCATGGCAACTCATTACATTTGTTAAGGAGTAATTCCGTTATTAACTAATTTACTTTTTGGGGAAAGTGACTATTAATAATAACTTTTTAAAGGTAACTTTTCCAGCACTGTACACTGTAAATTAAAATCTCATCTCCTTTTCTCTTCAAAATCCTAAGGTGATCTGATCCATCAAGTCAGCCAGTCAGCGTCTTATTTTCAACCAGCCTATGTGGATTCCCCATCATTCTTCTCCACCTCCCCATTGTCCTCTTCTGGTTCATACCACGGCAGTATACTGCTGGACCCCTCCCCTTCCTCCTTGGAGCCACACCCACTGCGAGTAGCAGCCAAAGCCTACAGCTTGTCCTCGGTCCTCATGTTGATCCTTATGCATGGCCGCGTCCTCAACGAAGAGCCGCTCGTGCTGAGGGGAGCAGAGATTGCTGCCACGGGAAAACTGGCCGACCCCCAGAGCCTGCTCTGTTACCACGGCAACAGAAGTCCAGGTGGGGTGTTTATTCAGTGTGATGTCCATATTATTCACCTTGCTAACTGAGGAGGATTGCTTAAAGTAGGATTGCCATCATGTCTCCTTTCAGAGTGCCAACGGTTCTCCATCCCCAGAGCGTTCAACAGCAGTCTGGGAAGAGCTGCTGCAGGAAACAGTGTCTTGCAATTGCTCTTTCAGGTAAAAACAGTGAACATGAAGTGTCTCTTGTGTTGACACTCGTTCAAACAGAGTGAATTCTCCAAGGCATTTCCTGACTTGACTCCTGCTATTCTTTGTTTTCTCTCCAGTTGGAGTCCAACCCCTTCCCCTTCAACTATGTAGCCAACTACACTGTCTCCACAGAAGTGGCATCCATGGAGTTTCGTACTGAAAACGGCACCCAGATTCCCATCTCTGGACTGGATGACAGTCTGGCCATCACTGTTGCAATTAACAATGGAAGTGGAGGAGAGCCCAGCACAGATGGTTCCAGTGCAGGAGTGCCCACAGCTGGAGCTGTAAACATAAGCCAGTGTGACTCTGTCATTGTCAGGGTGACCGCAGGGAACACCAACCGACAGGCTGGACTGTTTGTGCAGCTCAACTTCACTTCTTTGGAAGGTGAGTCCGAACACATATTGCATAGACCTCATTGTGTAAACAATTATTACAACACACATGCATCAAAAAAAGCCATATGAAAACAATACATTTGCCTAATTTATAGTCAAGAAACTAACTATTGTTAAACCCGGGCATAATCAAAGCTTGAAGGGTGACCTCAGAATGCAGAGACGGCACAGTAGGTGCAGGTAAAAATGTACTTAACGACATAAAGAAAGGATTGCAGCATGGAGGTGCACAGCACAAATAATAGAAGGTACAATACAGAAAAGCGCAAACAGGCACAAAAAGCACATGACGGTACGTCACAGGAAGCACGTCAAGGTATAAATCAAAAAGCATAATGATTCCAGAGGACGGGGCTGGCCTAAAAGGCATCCTGATTGGCAACAAGAAACTGAAATTAGGCACAGCGAAGTGAGCCAGCACTCAGATTAAGGAACTGAAGGCAAATGGAGGCAAACGGTAAGCCGAAACCAAAATAAAAGCTCTGGACAGTAAATAAAATAAAATATCTGAAACTACTAATAAATGTCATGATAGATCATGACAACAATGTAACATACTTTGGGTCTTGTTCTGTAAAATTCAGCACATTTGCACAATGTGAATGACAGAAATCCCTGGCATGGGCATTTCTCATGAAAACAACAAAATCCTGATCCAGTGTTTCTATCCATCCATCCATCCATCATCTTCCGCTTATCCGAGGTCGGGTCGCGGGGGCAGCAGCCTAAGCAGGGAAGCCCAGACTTCCCTATCTCCAGCCACTTCGTCTAGCTCTTCCCGGGGGATCCCGAGGCGTTCCCAGGCCAGCCGGGAGACATAGTCTTCCCAACGTGTCCTGGGTCTTCCCCGTGGCCTCCTACCGGTTGGACGTGCCCTAAACACCTCCCTAGGGAGGCGTTCGGGTGGCATCCTGACCAGATGCCCGAACCACCTCATCTGGCTCCTCTCGATGTGGAGGAGCAGCGGCTTTACTTTGAGTTCCTCCCGGATGGCAGAGCTTCTCACCCTATCTCTAAGGGAGAGACCCGCCACCCGGCGGAGGAAACTCATTTGGGCCGCTTGTACCCGTGATCTTATCCTTTCGGTCATGACCCAAAGCTCATGACCATAGGTGAGGATGGGAACGTAGATCGACCGGTAAATTGAGAGCTTTGCCTTCCGGCTCAGCTCCTTCTTCACCACAACGGATCGATACAACGTCCGCATTACTGAAGACGCCGCACCGATCCGCCTGTCGATCTCACGATCCACTCTTCCCCCACTCGTGAACAAGACTCCTAGGTACTTGAACTCCTCCACTTGGGGCAGGGTCTCCTCCCCAACCCGGAGATGGCACTCCACCCTTTTCCGGGCGAGAACCATGGACTTGGACTTGGAGGTGCTGATTCTCATTCCGGTTGCTTCACACTCGGCTGCGAACCGATCCAGTGAGAGCTGAAGATCCCGGTCAGATGAAGCCATCAGGACTACATCATCTGCAAAAAGCAGAGACCTAATCCCGTGGCCACCAAACCGGAACCCCTCAACGCCTTGACTGTGCCTAGAAATTCTGTCCATAAAAGTTATGAACAGAATCGGTGACAAAGGACAGCCTTGGCGGAGTCCAACCCTCACTGGAAACGTGTTCGACTTACTGCCAGCAATGCGGACCAAGTTCTGGCACTGATCATACAGGGAGCGGACTGCCACAATAAGACAGTCCGATACCCCATACTCTCTGAGCACTCCCCACAGGACTTCCCGAGGGACACGGTCGAATGCCTTCTCCAAGTCCACAAAGCACATGTAGACTGGTTGGGCAAACTCCCATGCACCCTCAAGAACCCTGCCGAGAGTATAGAGCTGGTCCACAGTTCCACGACCAGGACGAAAACCACACTGTTCCTCCTGAATCCGAGGTTCGACTATCCGGCGAAGCCTCCTCTCCAGTACACCTGAATAAACCTTACCGGTGTTTCTAATCCGTTCATTTTTTGGTGCTGGACAGCCGCAAATAAATTTAGACACCAAAAAATAGATCTGGTGCTACTGCTTTGCTCACAAACACATTATAAAAGAGACCATTTATATTTGTGGATTGTATTTATTTAAAAAGATACAATTATTTTTAAGGAACATTTGACGTGTAAATGGGAGATTTTAGCCAGTCCCTCGGTCTGTGACTGGAGCATGCCGTTACAACTTACAACATGAACTTTTTGCGAAAAGGCAGAAATCCATGGGTACTCGCTGTTCCTGTTGCCTAAATGCCGAAAAACAAACAAGCTCGCAAGTTTGCATGGTTTAGCAATTTACTTGTTATAGCCTGCGTTTGCTCCCCGAGCCACAACGCTGACGGCTTTCTACTTTGTTGCTAATTGTTTTTGGATGATTACAATCCAAATAATTTTAGTTCTGAACCACTTGTAGTTATAGAATCTAAAAAAACTACCTACTTGAGGGTCTAGAGCAGTGGTCCCCAACCACCGGGCCGTGGCCCGGTACCGGGTCGCTGCTCGATTGGTACCGGGACGCAGAAGAATTTTTTATTAATTTATATTTTTTTGTTATTAAAAAAAATGTTTTTTAATTTTTTTAATCTTTGATTTTTAATTAAATCAACGTAAAAAACACAAGCTACTCTTACAATTAGTGCACCAACCCAAAAAGCCTCCCTTTTTCATGAAAAAAAAAAAAAAAAAAAAGAATCTCCCCTACCTCAACCCCTGGGCCGCGGGACAAATTATCAAGTGTTGACCGGTCCGCAGCTACAAAAAGGTTGGGGACCAATGGTCTAGAGCACGAGTGTCAAACTTGTTTTCATCCAGGGTCACATCGCAGTCATGGCTGCCCTCAGAGTGCCGCTTGTAACAGTGAATATAAAATTATAATTGCACAATTGCCTATACATTTGGTTATTTGATTTGTGTATGTACAAAATTGATGGATAACTTGCTTTGAAATCACAAGTCCAGGTAACAAGCAGATATTTAAATATCTATATGTTATAGAATAATTAGGGGTACTAAAAAAATGTTTGATCAAATCCAGATTTTTATTTGTCTCGTGAATTGATTAACGATTTTAAAAAAATCCAATATATTTATACCTATTTTTTAACAATCTAAAAAAAACATTTAATTTACTTGGTGCATGTATATGTCAGACGTCAGCAACCAAAAGGAGGTTTTGTAACATGCAAGCTGTTATGTTAAAGTGTTGTTATCATTATACCAAATAATAAATTGCAAAAAGCAATTTGAATCGGGATTCGTGTTGAATTGAGTATCGATTATGAAGGAAATCCTTACTCCGAGAATTTGAATCGAATGGCAAAGTGCCCAAAGATTCACACCAATGACAATTGAACATTCTTGCATGAGCAGATAATATCAAAGTTTAAAACATATGGAATTTACAGGTTTTTCTGTCAAAATGGAAACAATTAAAACATTTAGTAAGAACGATGAAGTACGCACATTATTTCCAGGCTTTCGCGGGCCACATCAAATAACGTGTCAGGGCGGAGCTGGCCCCCCGGGCCTTTAGTTTGACACGTATGAGTGTTTATTAGTAGCCAACAAGAAGGTATATTTTCGACATGACAAATGTAATCAGAGGTCACAACGCCGGAAACATGTTACCTGAGGGGACGTGGCCATAGGATAGAGTTGCTAAACGGGGAAGGATTTCGGAGTTCTTTGTATGCATGTTATATCAATCAATCAATCAATGTTTACTTATATAGCCCTAAATCACTAGTGTCTCAAAGGGCTGCACAAACCACCACGACATCCTCGGTAGGCCCACATAAGGGCAAGGAAAACTCACACCCAGTGGGACGTCGGTGACAATGATGACTATGAGAACCTTGGAGAGGAGGAAAGCAATGGATGTCGAGCGGGTCTAACATGATACTGTGAAAGTTCAATCCACAATGGATCCAACACAGTCGCGAGAGTCCAGTCCAAAGCGGATCCAACACAGCAGCGAGAGTTCCGTTCACAGCGGAGCCAGCAGGAAACCATCCCAAGCGGAGGCGGATCAGCATCGCAGAGATGTCCCCAGCCGATACACAGGCAAGCAGTACATGGCCACCGGATCGGACCGGACCCCCTCCGCAAGGGAGAGTGGAACATAGAAGAAAAAGAAAAGAAACGGCAGATCAACTGGTCTAAAAAGGGAGTCTATTTAAAGGCTAGAGTATACAAATGAGTTTTAAGGTGAGACTTAAATGCTTCTACTGAGGTGGCATCTCGAACTGTTACCGGGAGGGCATTCCAGAGTACTGGAGCCCGAACGGAAAACGCTCTACAGCCCGCAGACTTTTTTTGGGCTTTGGGAATCACTAATAAGCCGGAGTCCTTTGAACGCAGATTTCTTGCCGGGACATATGGTACAATACAATCAGCAAGATAGGATGGAGCTAGACCGTGTAGTATTTTATACGTAAGTAGTAAAACCTTAAAGTCACATCTTAAGTGCACAGGAAGCCAGTGCAGGTGAGCCAGTACAGAATTTTCCATTACATTTTCAATGACATTAGTAAATGAACTACTTTAAAACAATCTGTGGTATATCACATGGGCAAGGTAAGTGTCAAAAAGACAGCCGAAAGAGAGCACATTGTGCCGATAGATATTTTCCTATTTTTTTCATCAGTTTTCCTCTTTTGTCCTCAAAGGGTTCTCACATGCCTCAACATTATAACAGGATAACCTTTATAAAGGTTGCCGCACACAAAATATCTTTGTTGTTTCTTGGTATTAAGCACAGCAAAAACCAAAAATATTTCTAAATGTTTAGCTAGATCATATACAATATTCCACAATATAGACATAGATCTAATGTATATATTATGCAAATAGCCCTGCTTTGAACCACCTACACATTTTTCTTACATTATTCATGAATGTTGCCAAAAATATTTCCTATCTTTGTTTAGATGCCAGGGAGAGAATGAAAGGAAACGAGGACCATGAGGAGCCATATATTGACGCTTACCTTCATTCACACGAACGGCCTAATGAATTCAACTGCACCGAAAAAAAACACATCACACTCAGTATGACTCAAGGCCAAGATCTTGATCACAAGAAATACACCTTCTTCCTGTCACCTGAGTAAGAAGTCCTCATTTAAGACATACATTGACACCCTTATAGCGCAGAAATACTGCACATTTCTGCTTTGTGTTTCACAGGTTGTATGACACCACCCTGGACTACTTTATTAACGTAAGCACGCCCTGCAGTTCCACCTCCCAGCCTGCTGGCGTTCATCTTGAGGTGGGGCTGTTTGCTTCGCTGTGCCAGTACTTCAGCGAGAATGAAAAGCAGTGGCGAACAGATGGCATGGTCCCCCTGGCAGAAACCAATGCCAGCAGAGCTGTTTGCCGCACCAAACACCTCACAGCCTTCGCCGCGGGTCTCTTTGTACCTCTTGATGCAATCAGCTTTACAATACCAGTCAGTACTAGACTAATACGAGTTCGCCTTTAGTGATGTTCAGTAACGCCATACCTACGTTCATCTCTCTCTCTCAGGAGCGATCTGGCCCGCCAAACTCAGTGGTGCTGCTAGTGTGCGTGTTGGGCTTACTCAGCTACGTTGTTGCTGCTGCCATCTTGCACAAGTTGGATCAGTTGGATTTACGTCGGGCTGGCGTTGTTCCTCTGTGTGGCACCGATGGACTCTTTAAATATGAGGTCCAAGTTAAAACCGGCTGGAATCGTGGCGCAGGTAAACTGGTATAAAAGAATAGAAATGACCTCAAAGTTATTGATAATTTACCTTCTCAGGCACAACGGCTCATGTGGGAATCAACCTGTATGGCCGTGAGGGTCGCACCGGACACCGCCATCTGGACAGTAGGGAAGCCTTTGCACGCAATGCTCTCGACATCTTCCATATTGCTACAGACACTAGCCTCGGCAGTGTGTGGAAAATAAGGATTTGGCATGACAACAAAGGTAACTGCATAACCCTGGGATAGGGAAGCTATGGCTCTCGAGCCAGATGTGGCTCTTTTGATGACTGCATCTGGCTCTCAGATAAATCTTATCTGACATTGCTTGACACGATAAGTAATGACTAATTCCGCTGGTAATCACAGTGGTAGAAATTACGTTCAAGACATAAAACATTTTCAGGCATTTAAATGAATAAATGATAAATGGGTTGTACTTGTATAGCGCTTTTCTACCTTCAAGGTACTCAAAGCGCTTTGACACTACTTCCACATTTACCCATTCACACACACATTCACACACTGATGGAGGGAGCTGCCATGCAAGGCGCTAACCAGCACCCATCAGGAGCAAGGGTGAAGTGTCTTGCTCAGGACACAACGGACGTGACGAGGTTGGTTCTAGGTGGGATTTGAACCAGCGACCCTCGGGTTGCGCACGGCCACTCTTCCACTGCGCCACGCCGTCCCATGTGTGGCTCTTTTGATGACTGCATCCGGCTCTCAGATAAATCTTATCTGACATTGCTTGACACGATAAGTAATGAATAATTCCGCTGGTAATCACAGTGGTAGAAATAACGTTCAAGACAAAAAACATTTTCAGGCATTTTAATCCATTCATCAGTTTCTACCGCACCTGTTCAATAAGTCGTATTAACGTAAAGAAGTATATTTTTTTATTATTGTTTGCTTCAGAATAACAATGTTATTAAAAATAATAAAAATGGCACACATTTAGTTGTATTCAATATTAAAAAATATGATATGGCGGATCGGTGCGGCGTCTTCAGTAATGCGGACGTTGTACCGATCCGTTGTGGTGAAGAAGGAGCTGAGCCGGAAGGCAAAGCTCTCAATTTACCGGTCAATCTACGTTCCCATCCTCACCTATGGTCATGAGCTTTGGGTCATGACCGAAAGGATAAGATCACGGGTACAAGCGGCCCAAATGAGTTTCCTCCGCCGTGTGGTGGGTCTCTCCCTTAGAGATAGGGTGAGAAGCTCTGCCATCCGGGAGGAACTCAAAGTAAAGCCGCTCATCCTTCACATCGAGAGGAGCCAGATGAGGTGGTTCGGGCATCTGGTCAGGATGCCACCCGAACGCCTCCCTAGGGAGGTGTTTAGGGCACGTCCAACCGGTAGGAGGCCACGGGGAAGACCCAGGACACGTTGGGAAGACTATGTCTCCCGGCTGGCCTGGGAACGCCTCGGGATCCCCCGGGAAGAGCTAGACGAAGTGGCTGGGGAGAGGGAAGTCTGGGTTTCCCTGCTTAGGCTGTTGCCCCCGCGACCCGACCTCGGATAAGCGGAAGATGATGGATGGATGGATGGATGATATGGCTCTCACGGAAATACATTTTAAAATATTTGGCTTTCATGCCTCTCTCAGCCAAAAAGGTTCCCAACCCCTGGCATAACCCATATACAAAAAAACCTTGCAATGTTTAGTTGATGCCTGCCATGGAGAAAGTTGGACCGCCAGACATTGATTTACCGCCACCAGTTTGACTTCACTCATTGTCACATTATAATGAGGCTGTCTGTGGAATGCAGCCTGTCGTTTCAACTCAGCAGATGGCAACGTGACTCTGCTTCTTAACACACCTCATACATGCTTGGTCTACTCGAGAATAAGAATAGTTAGCAGGAGAGACCAGTGTTGCCAACTGAGTGACTTTGTTGCTATTTTTAGCAAGTAGTCAGAACCCTTATAAAGCGACTAGACGCAAACGTTGCCATTTTTTCTGTTCTTATTGGACTAACATGAAAGCCTGTAGCGCTCTTCTCAACAAGCAGCATGTTCTACTGTGTCCCTCCATGACCATATTGCTTGTGACTTAAAAAAAAACACAATAAGAAGTAACAGAATAATTTCTTCATTTGTATTGTTGTTATTCATGTTTTTTGCACACATTTTGTCTCAACCACAATTAAATACATGTGTCATCATGGCTATTTATGCAAGTTAGACGATGGCGTTATCTATTCCCCCCCTCTCTGCAACACACTGCCTTTGATCACAGTCCTGTCGGAAATACTAAAACGGTTAATTATATATTGTTTTACTTACAATTAAATATATCCTTTGTGGTCTCTTTCAGGTTTGTCCCCATCATGGCTGGTACAGTACGTCTTGGTCAAGGACTTACAAACAGGAAGTAGTTACTACTTCCTGATTGAAGAGTGGCTGTCAGTAGACAATGAGAGAACTGACGGCCGAGTAGAAATGGAGGTAGAGGCCTCAGGTAAGGAATTTAGACTATTGTATGCCCACATTTTAAAGAATATGTCAGATCGAACACCTCAATGCTGTTAACACTGTTTACTCTCCCCAAATTTTTTTTAAGACACTAGCAGTTTTAAGACACTTCATTGTTGACACCTCATTTGATTTCTTCAGAAGAGGCAGCGCTTCGCCAGTTTCCCCGCCTGCTGCAGTGTGAGCTGCAGAGGGCGCTTTGTGAGAGTCACCTGTGGCTGTCGCTGTGGGAGAAGCCCCCTCGCAGTCCCTTCACTCGCTTGCAGAGAGCCACATGCTGTGCTTTGCTACTGCAGCTCTTTTTGGCCTTCAACACTCTGTGGCACAGCATTGTGCTTGACAAGAGATACAGGTGTGTGTGTGTGTGTGTGTGTGTGTGTGTGTGTGTGTGTGTGTTCATGTTTCGATACAAGCTCTCATCTCTTACATTGAACCATCCAGATGTGACACCCTCCCTAGTAGAATAACAGGGAGTCTATGTCGTGGTATCTACATATTATTGTCATTCCATGTTGCAGCCCGCAAGCCGTGTCACGGCTATCTTCACTGAACGGCGAGACCGTAGCAGCAGGCGTGGTGACGTGTCTGATTGCTTACCCTCTTTACCTTCTCGTCTTCACCTTCTTCAGAATGAGCCGCAGCAAGGTAATGACTCGAATTTATGTATAAAAGAGGTCCCGCGCGCACACTAGTTTATCACACTTATTATATCTGAGTTAATGTGTAGAAATATCTGGAAATAAGTACAAAGGTATGTTTAATGCTTAAAGTATGCTCAATTCACTAACGGTGTTACAAAAAAGGTCAGTTAGGATAATATATAATGTCCATCCATCCATCCATTTTCTACCGCTTATTCCCTTTCGGGGTCGCGGGGGGCGCTGGCGCCTATCTCAGCTACAATCGGGCGGAAGGCAGGGTACACCCTGGACAAGTCGCCACCTCATCGCAGGGCCAACACGGATAGACAGACAACATTCACACACTAGGGACCATTTAGTGTTGCCAATCAACCTATCCCCAGGTGCATGTCAGGGCGGTTTAGCTCGGTTGGTAGAGCGGCCGTGCCAGCAACTTGAGGGTTGCAGGTTCGATTCCCGCTTTCGCCATCCTAGTCAATGCCGTTGTGTCCTTGGGCAAGACACTTTACCCACCTGCTCCCAGTGCCACCCACACTGGTTTAAATGTAACTTAGATATTGGGTTTCACTATGTAAAGCGCTTTGAGTCACTAGAGAAAAGCGCTATATAAATATAATTCACTTCACTATATAAATATAATTCACTTTTGGAGGTGGGAGGAAGCCAGAGTACCCGGAGGGAACCCACGCATTCACGGGGAGAACATGCAAACTCCACACAGAAAGATCCCGAGCCTGGATTTGAACCCAGGACTGCAGGACCTTCGTATTGTGAGGCAGACGCACTAACCACTCTGCCACCGTGAAGCCCACATATATATATATATATATATAATGTCAGTTGTAGAAAAATTTTTACAATATTGAAATTCGATAATTTAGTACATTTGCACACAGCTAAAATAATGCACAAAGCAAAAATAACCTGCTGCCCAACAATCCTTGCCAGCAAAAGTAGAGAAATAAAACTTTGGGGGGAATTTTCAACTTTTAACATGTGTTTACATGTACAACATTTTAACCCTTTAGCACAGGGATATCAAACTGACGGCCCGACGGCTGAATCCGACCCGCAAATGGCACCATACCGGCCCCCGAGTTCAGTAAAAAACTTGGGATACAAACATATCCATCCATCCATCCATCCATCCATCATCTTCCGCTTATCCGAGGTCGGGTCGCGGGGGCAGCAGCCTAAGCAGGGAAGCCCAGACTTCCCTATCTCCAGCCACTTCGTCTAGCTCTTCCCGGGGGATCCCGAGGCGTTCCCAGGCCAGCCGGGAGACATAGTCTTCCCAACGTGTCCTGGGTCTTCCCCGTGGCCTCCTACCAGCTGGACGTGCCCTAAACACATCCCTAGGGAGGCGTTCGGGTGGCATCCTGACCAGATGCCCGAACCACCTCATCTGGCTCCTCTCCATGTGGAGGAGTAGCGGCTTTACTTTGAGCTCCTCCCGGATGACAGAGCTTCTCACCCTATCTCTAAGGGAGAGACCCGCCACACGGCGGAGGAAACTCATTTGGGCCGCTTGTACCCGTGATCTTATCCTTTCGGTCATGACCCAAAGCTCATGACCATAGGTGAGGATGGGAACGTAGATCGACCGGTAAATTGAGAGCTTTGCCTTCCGGCTCAGCTCCTTCTTCACCACAACGGATCGGTACAACGTCCGCATTACTGAAGACGCCGCACCGATCCGCCTGTCGATCTCACGATCCACTCTTCCCCCACTCGTGAACAAGACTCCTAGGTACTTGAACTCCTCCACTTGGGGCAGGGTCTCCTCCCCAACCCGGAGATGGCACTCCACCCTTTTCCGGGCGAGAACCATGGACTCGGACTTGGAGGTGCTGATTCTCATTCCGGTCGCTTCACACTCGGCTGCGAACCGATCCAGTGAGAGCTGAAGATCCCGGCCAGATGAAGCCATCAGATGGATGGCTTGATGGGATACAAACATATTTGCAGCAAATTCGTAAACACACCCGAGTGCTCTTGTTGTATAGAGGAAGCAGTGTAAAGACATTAGCAGAGTCTTGCATTGACATTTCAACCTTGCTAGCCAACATAGAACACTGGTGTCCAAACTTGTGATTTACGTAAATGATACTCTGCTTCTTCATACTCCTTATTTGACATGTGATGTATCATAGCGTAACTGTGAACTTGTAAATTGATTGAAAGCATAACCCATGGTGGCTCTTTAAAAAAATGTTGGAACGTGTGTGCAAACATCTAGTGTGTGTCAGTGGAGAAGGTTCCTCCACAAGGAGACCAGGAGTCGGTGGAGATCGACGACTTCCTGGATAACTCCATGGCTGGGAGTTCTTTCCTCTACTTTGATGGCGAAGTAAGTCTCATGGGGAACATTGTTATCACATTACCGTTTGAAAAGTTTTTGATAATGTTCTTGTTAAGTCAGGATTAGTAAGACAAATTAACATAAGTGGTAGAGTTTTAGTATCCCCCTCATTATGGTTCATCACATCATCCTCTCTGTCTCTCCTAGACTAACTCAATGGAAACCAATGTGGATTTGCCAACTCCCTCCACCAAAAGGTCAATTAATATATTGTTGTGACATTTGTTTGATTCATTCCTTAGGTTTCCCTCTAAATGATTGTAAATATCTGTTCTATTTAGGGCCCTCATGTGATTAATTCCTCACTTTGTGTATTTCAGCATGGAGAGTTGGGGCGGGGCAGAAGAAGAGACAGATGACAAGGATTGGCCAGAGCTGTTGGGGCATGTGTCTGTGACAGGAGGTGCGGGGCTTGGGGCAGGTGTGCCGAGGCTGAAGAGGGGCCAGGGAAGCAGGCATCTTGGTGTTGACATGACCTTAAATCCTGGCGACGATGATGACCAACGTAACAAACATTTCACCTGCTCAGGTAAGCACAAGTTGATTAGCAGCAGGTATTGGGCAGACATAAACGTTAGTGTTGGCCTATAATATTTAATTGTTAAAGGATGCCTCTGTTTGGCATTCAGTTGTCATATTAAAATGACATTCATGTCTGAGTTGGAGCCTTTCCCACCGGATATTCATGGGGCCTCGACAACCTTTCACTCTCACACCTATGGACAGACTAGAGACTCCAATTGGCCTGTCATGCCTGTTTTTGAATGTAGGAGGAAGCTGAAGAAAACTTACAAGAATTCAAACTCGAATTTGGAACTAAATTTGTATTAATTTGAAGTTAGAATTGAATTGGCTCCAACCATCAAGTTGTTGAATTGGAATTACAGGAATTTAGATTAAACTAGTTGCAATTCAGATAGGTTCCTTATAGCCAGGTAAAACTAATAATTTGTCACATTTAACAAAGTTTTTGGCTTGAATACCAAACATACAGTAATTCCTTGTTTATCAATGTTAATTGGTTCTAAACATGTCATCAATCAATCAATCAATGTTTACTTATATAGCCCTAAATCACTAGTGTCTCAAAGGGCTGCACAAACCACTACGACATCCTCGGTAGGCCCACATAAGGGCAAGGAAAACTCACACCCAGTGGGACGTCGGTGACAATGATGACTATGAGAACCTTGGAGAGGAGGAAAGCAATGGATGTCGAGCGGGTCTAACATGATACTGTGAAAGTTCAATCCACAATGGATCCAACACAGTCGCGAGAGTCCAGTCCAAAGCGGATCCAACACAGCAGCGAGAGTCCCGTTCACAGCGGAGCCAGCAGGAAACCATCCCAAGCGGAGGCGGATCAGCAGCGCAGAGATGTCCCCAGCCGATACACAGGCGAGCAGTACATGGCCACCGGATCGGACCGGACTCCCTCCATGTCCACAATAAATGAAATTCCGCAAAGTAGAAATCATTCATAATAGATACATTTCATAGTCAGTGCATAAAAAAACTGTTCAAAACCTGTTTTAATGCATTTTTCAACATATTGAGAGCCCTTTACACATGAAATAACACAATTTAGTCACCTGTACACCTTTTTAATCCAAAATAGTAATGCTTCCTGTGGTTGAGTCAGTCAGTGGCCACAATACTGATTGGTTTGGTCTAGTCTGGTGGCCAATACTACTGCAGTATTCGTATATTTTTAGTTCATTTAGTGATTTTTTTTCTGCTTGAAAATTGTTAATTTAAGGAAAAATGGTAAAAAAAAATGTAAACTGCAATGTGGTGAAGCTGCTTTATTTGAAGCTCGGTGGCAAGGGACGACTGTACTTTTAAAACACCAAAATTAAATACAAATTCCTTCCGTTTTGAATACCAGGATAGAGCAAAGTGTTCTGGGAAAATAAGTATTTTCCACAAATTTAACGTAATTTGAAAGTTATAATTCATGAAAATAAATGATTGGTTTAATAAAATATGATTTTTCTCTTGCCAGTGAAAATGCTTAAACAGATATAATTATTACATGAGGTATTTATATAAAAAATGTAAAACGGTACATTTTGAGATATGTTACACACCAAAATGATCAATTCTGCTTCCATCCATCCATCCATCTCTTTCCGCTTGTCCGAGGTCGGGTCGCGGGGGTAGCAGCCTAAGCAGGGAAACCCAGACTTTCCTCTCCCCAGCCACTTTGTCTAGCTCTTTCCGGGGGATGCCGATTCCTTCAATTCGAATTTGAATTGCAATTTAATTTCTTGTTTGCAATCCAAATTCCTGGTATTAAATTGAAACGTGGGAGACATTTTCTATTTAATTCGGAATTTCGCACATGCCTGATTCAAACTTAAATCTCTCTGACTGAAACAAAGGTGCCAGCTAATCACTGGACATCGTGCGGCCTGACTCAAATCAATTATTTTATCTGCAATGTACATCCATCCGTGTTTTATACTGCCACAGTCATTATTGAGAACATTTTGAAAGGCAAATAACAAGCTGCAAATTGTTTATATGTGGTCAGAGATTTTTTTTTTAATACCTGGCCCTGATAGAGAAAGAATGTGCTGTACTTTACATGTGGCCATAGCGTTAGTCTCATTACTGCTCTTATGATATTGCACTTAATGGTGTCCACTGATGAGGAGATTGATTTCAGCCATTGGTATTGATAATCACATTAATTATATAGTCTGTGGCTATGGCAGTGGCACTTCATTAATAAATGGAATTGGAAAAAGAGTGCCAAATTAATTTGTAAAGGATTATGGAAAATTCTGGGACTTCTTTTTCACAGATGAGGACCTAATCAAACACATTCTGACTGATGGACAAAACTTCTTTCCACAAGCAGATGAAAGTGAAATGGCTGACCTGTGAGTATCTAAGAAATGCAAATGATTCACCTGTATGTGCTCTGTAATTTTAACCTGACTGTATTTCTCTCACCTGTGTGTCAGCTCGAGCATTTTAGAAGATAACACGGAGGTGATTCTCCTACAGAAAATGAATGAGCCTCTAGATTATGTCAGAAGAGAACCCCCGAAAACTGCTTTCTCCTCCAATACAGGTACTTTAAATATCCATCCATCCATTTTCTACCGCTTATTCCCTTTCGGGGTCGCGGGGGGCGCTGGCGCCTATCTCAGCTACAATCGGGCGGAAGGCGGGGTACACCCTGGACAAGTCGCCACCTCATCACAGGGCCAACACAGATAGACAACATTCACACTCACATTCTCACACTAGGGCCAATTTAGTGTTGCCAATCAACCTATCCCCAGGTGCATGTCTTTGGAAGTGGGAGGAAGCCGGAGTACCCGGAGGGAACTCACGCAGTCACGGGGAGAACATGCAAACTCCACACAGAAAGATCCTCAGCCTGGAATTGAACCCAGGACTGCAGGACCTTCGTATTGTGAGGCAGACGCACTAACCCCTCTGCCACCGTGAAGCCCACTTTTAATATCCTTAATTTATTTTTATACTACCCACCAATTACATTCAACCTCTTGTATGTGTTTTAAATAGTTTGTGTGGTTTGCAATGATAAAAGTAATTAACTGGCATCATGTTGATTTGTTTTACGTTTAATTAAACCTTCGTACTCATGATGTAGGGGTTTATATTGTTTATTTTGAACATGCTTAAAGAGGACTCCTGAGGATTTTTAATCTACATTCAACACACTTTTTTGTAGTGTATATAATACGTAATAAATATGCTTTGGTATACAGTTTTCCGTGAATTTTCCTCCACATTTACATCTACAACCCGTTTTTGAGTCGGTTTGTGTGTGGCGGCGATCCCATTGCAAACAAAACCACGCTCCAGCCTCTCCAAAAGTATCTTTTCAAAATGTACACTGTTAAATATATATATTGGAGATGAACATCATTGTTATTGTTTTTCAGTCACAGTCAAAGATGATAAACAATATGTAGATCCAGCAGTCACAACATTTGGTACACCAGCCGACTTTTGGCTCAATAAAAAGCTGCATAAAATAAAACAAGGATAAAAGACTGCATTTATGTTACTGCATGTTGGTGTTGTTGTGCACATGTTATGATTAGATATAGAATTACAGTGGAACCTCAATTTACGAACTTAATGAGTTTTTGAACATGTTTCGTAAACCAAAAAGTTTGTATATCAATGTAAACATGAATAATATCCATCCATCCATCCATCATCTTCCGCTTATCCGAGGTCAGGTCGCGGGGGCAGCAGCCTAAGCAGGGAAGCCCAGACTTCCCTCTCCCCAGCCACTTCGTCTAGCTCTTCCCGGGGGATCCCGAGGCGTTCCCAGGCCAGCCGGGAGACATAGTCTTCCCAACGTGTCCTGGGTCTTCCCCGTGGCCTCCTAACGGTTGGACGTGCCCTAAACACCTCCCTAGGGAGGCGTTCGGGTGGCATCCTGACCAGATGCCCGAACCACCTCATCTGGCTCCTCTCGATGTGGAGGAGCAGCGGCTTTACTTTGAGTTCCTCCCGGATGGCAGAGCTTCTCACCCTATCTCTAAGGGAGAGACCCGCCACACGGCGGAGGAAACTCATTTGGGCCGCTTGTACCCGTGATCTTATCCTTTCGGTCATGACCCAAAGTTCATGACCATAGGTGAGGATGGGAACGTAGATCGACCGGTAAATTGAGAGCTTTGCCTTCCGGCTCAGCTCCTTCTTCACCACAACGGATCGGTACAACGTCCGCATTACTGAAGACGCCGCATGAATAATAATTCTAACTTTAACAAAAGTTGCTATTTTAGTTTAAAAAAAAAAAAAACTGCACAGCTTGAATATGTGTGTGTATATATATATATATCTTATTTTATTTTTTATTGTTTTTTTTGTTTTGTTTTTCCTGAGGGAACTCTCCTGAAGGAATCACTGAAGTACTATCTATCTATCTATCTATCTATCTATCTATCTATCTATCCAACTATCTATCTATCTATCTATCTTTCTATCTATCTATCTATCTATCTATCTATCTTTCTATCTATCTATCTATCTATCTATCTATCTATCTATCTATCTATCTATCCATCTATCCATCTATCCATCTATCCATCTATCCATCTATCTATCCATCTATCTATCTATTTAATACGAACAAATTGTCTCCGAATTTAAAGAAGACCAAAATAATGCTTTTTAACAATCGCAAAAGTAATATACAGATCAGGACTGTTATTGATGATACACCAAGAAAATATGTTCAACAAAATTCCTTCTTAGGAGTGGTAATAGATGAATATAAGGTACCTGAGGACAAAAGTTGCTAAATGCGTTGGAATGATGAGCAGATCATGTCATTTATTGAACACAAATGCTCTGCTGTCATTCATTTATTATGTCATATTTAAACTAAAGTGTTGAAGTCTGGGGAAATTGTTATGAATCACATCTACAGCCTTTAGTCACTCTGCAGAAAAAGGCTACCAGGATTGTGTCCAATATTCACTACAGACATCATTCAAATCCACTATTTATGGAGTTAAAGCAACTTAAACTGAACAATGTGATCAACTTTAAAACTGCTCAAATTATGTTTAGTGAATCCCATAACTCTCTACCATCCAATATCCAGAACCTATTCCATGATAGAGATGATCACAATAGTTACAATTTAAGAGGAAACAATAATTAAAAACCCTGTTTCCATATGAGGTGGGAAATTGTGTTGGATGTAAATATAAACGGAAAAAAATGATTTGCAAATCCTTTTCAACCCATATTTATTTGAATGCACTACAAAGACAAGATATTTGATGTTCAAACTCATAAGCTTTATTTTTTTGGGGGGAAATAATAATCAACTTAGAATTTCATGGCTGCAACACGTGCCAAAGTAGTTGGGAAAGGGCATGTTCACCACTGTGTTACATCACCTTTTCTTTTAACAACACTCAATAAACGTTTGGGAACTAAGGAAACTAAATGTTGAAGCTTTGAAAGTGGAATTATTTCCCCTTCTTGTTTTACGTAGAGCTTCAGTCGTTCAACAGTCCGGGGTCTCCACTGTCCTATTTTACGCTTCCTAATCAACACATTTTTGATGGGAGACAGGTCTAGACTGCAGGCGGGCCAGGAAAGTACACTCACTCTTTTTTTACGAAGCCACGCTGTTGTAACACGTGCTGAATGTGGCTTAGCATTGTCTTGCTGAAATAAGCAGGGGCGTCCATGAAAAAGACGGTGCTTAGAGGGCAGCATATGTTGTTCCAAAACCTGTATGTACCTTTCAGCATTAATGGTGCCTTCACAGATGTGTAAGTTACCCATGCCTTGGGCAATAATGCACCCGCATACCATCACAAATGCTGGCTTTTGAACTTTGCATCGATAACAGTCTGGATGGTTTGCTTCCCCTTTGGTCCGGATGACACGATGTCGAATATTTCCCCAAAAAATTTGAAATGTAGACTCGTCAGACTACCGAACACTTTTTCACTTTGTATCAGTCTATCTTAGATGATCTCGGGCCAGGATAAGCCGGCAGCATTTCTGGATGTTGTTGATAAATGGCTTTCGCTTTGCATAGTAGAGCTTAACTTGCACTTAGAGATGTAGCGATGAACTGTATTTAGTGACAGTGGTTTTCTGAAGTGTTCCTGAGCCCATGTGGTGATATCCTTTAAGCAGTGGTTCTCAACCTTTTTTCAGTGATGTACCCCCTGTGAACATGTTTTTAATTCAAGTACCCCCTAATCAGAGCAAAGCATTTTTGGTTGAAAAAAAGAGATAAAGAAGTAAAATACAGCACTATGTCATCAGTTTCTGATTTATTAAATTGTATAACAGTGCAAAATATTGCTCATTTGTAGTGGTCTTTCTTGAACTATTTGGAAAAAAGATATGGAAATAACTAAAAACTTTTTGAAAAATAAACAAGTGATTCAATTATAAATAAAGATTTCTCCACATAGAAGTAATCATCAACTTAAAGTGCCCTCTTTGGGGATTGTAACAGAGATCCATCTGGATTCATCAACTTACTTCTAAACATTTCTTCACAAAAAAATAAATCTTTAACATCAATATTTATGGAAAATGTCCACAACTAATGTAGATGTCAACACTGAATATTGCATTGTTGTATTTTTTTCACAGTTTATGGACTTTCATTCATATTTTGTTGAAGTATTATTCAATAAATATTTGTATTAAAGATTTTTGAATTGTTGCTATTTTTAGAAAATTAAAAAAAAAAAATCTCACGTACCCCTTGGCATACCTTCAAGTACCCCCAGGGGTACGCGTACCCCAATTTGAGAACCACTGCTTTAGAGATTGATGTCGGTTTTTGATACAGTACCGTCTGAGGGATCGAAGGTCACGGTCATCCAATGTTGGTTTCCGGCCATGCCGCTTACGTGGAGTGATTTCTCCAGATTCTCTGAACCTTTTGATGATATTATGGAGCGTAGATGTTGAAATCCCTAAATTTCTTGCAATTGCACTTTGAGAAAGGTTGTTCTTAAACTGTTTGACTATTTGCTCACGCAGTTGTGGACAAAGGGGTGTACCTCGCCCCATCCTTTCTTGTGAAAGACTGAGCATTTTTTGGGGTGCTTGTTTTTATACCCAATCATGGCACCCACCTGTTCCCAATTAGCCTGCACACCTGTGGGACATTCCAAATAAGTGTTTGATGAGCATTCCTCAACTTTGTTAGTATGTATTGCCACCTTTCCCAACTTCTTCGTCACGTGTTGCTGGCATCAAATTCTAAAGTTAATGATTATTTGCAAAAAAAATTTTTTTTAGAATAGAATAGAAAGTACTTTATTGATCCCTGGGGAAAATTCAGCACCACAGTTCGCTCACAATAAACAATAATAATAATAGATAATATATGACATGTATTATATATATAATAAATGAATAATATAAATATATTCTACATATATCCTACATTTAAGTGCAGTCAAGGAACATATGCATTATACAGTCTGATGGCTGTCGGTATGAAGGACCTCCTGTGCCGTTCCGTGTTACATTTTGGGAGTCTGAGCCTTCCACTGAACGTGCTCATTCTCTCCGCAAGGTCTGAGTGTAGTGGGTGGGAGGTGTTGTCCATAATGAATAGGAGTTTTGCTAGACTTCTCCTCTCTGACACCACCGCCAGAGAGTCCAGCTCCACTCCCACCACGTTACTGGCCTTCTCTACCTACTATCTGTTTCATGTTTCATCTGTTTGGACATCAAATATGTTGTCTTTGTAGCATATTCAATTGCTAATCATTGTATTTCGTTTATATTTACATCTAACACAATTTCCCAAGGCTTCACGGTGGCAGAGGGGTTAGTGCGTCTGCCTCACAATACGAAGGTCCTGCAGACCTGGGTTCAAATCCAGGCTCGGGATCTTTCTGTGTGGAGTTTGCATGTTCTCCCCGTGACTGCGTGGGTTCCCTCCGGGTACTCCGGCTTCCTCCCACTTCCAAAGACATGCACCTGGGGATAGGTTGATTGGCAACACTAAATGGTCCCTAGTGTGTGAATGTTGTCTGTCTATCTGTGTTGGCCCTGCGATGAGGTGGCGACTTGTCCAGGGTGTACCCCGCCTTCCGCCCGATTGTAACTGAGATAGGCGCCAGCGCCCCCCGCAACCCCTAAAGGGAATAAGCGGTAGAAAATGGATGGATGGATGGACAATTTCCCAACTCATATGGAAACGGGGTTTGTACATTGTTTTTAACACGAGTATCCAACATTGTAACAACATTAATAAGTCAGAAAAGAGGAAAATCATTATAGGTCCCCTTTAACAAGACGGACGAAGCAGACACCTTCGCTGAGCAATTCTCAATGTCTCAGCAAGTACTGATATTCTGTCCACTTCCCATGTCTGACATGTTCTCCTGTTACCATTTAAGGAAAGAAAAAATAAAGAATGTACAAATAAACACTATAAATAGATGGAAAAAATGAAATGCTGACACAAAAATTATATTATGATTGAATAGATACAAGTTATGCTGTGTATACAGTGGGGCAAAAAAGTATTTAGTCAGCCAGCGATTGTGCAAGTTCTCCCACTTAAAATGATGACAGAGGTCTGTAATTTTCATCATAGGTACACTTCAACTGTGAGAGACAGAATGTGGAAAAACATCCAGGAATTCTAAATAATTTATTTGTAAATTATGGTGGAAAATAAGTATTTGGTCAACCATTCAAAGCTCTCACTGATGGAAGGAGGTTTTGGCTCAAAATCTCACGATACATGGCCCCATTCATTCTTTCCTTAACACGGATCAATCGTCCTGTCCCCTTAGCAGAAAAACTGCCCAAAAGCATGATGTTTCCACCCCCATGCTTCACAGTAGGTGTGGTGTTCTTGGGATGCAACTCAGTATTCTTCTTCCTCCAAACACGACGAGTTGAGTTTGTACCAAAAAGTTCTATTTTGGTTTCATCTGACCACATGACATTCTCCCAATCCTCTGCTGTATCATCCATGTATCCATTTTGGTATAAACTCAACTCGTCGTGTTTGGAGGAAGAAGAATACTGAGTTGCATCCCAAGAACACCACACCTACTGTGAAGCATGGGGGTGGAAACATCATGCTTTGGGGCTGTTTTTCTGCTAAGGGGACATGACGATTGATCCGTGTTAAGGAAAGAATGAATGGGGCCATGTATCGTGAGATTTTGAGCCAAAACCTCCTTCCATCAGTGAGAGCTTTGAATGGTTGACCAAATACTTATTTTCCACCATAATTTACAAATAAATTATTTAAAATTCCTGGATTTTTTTTTCACATTCTGTCTCTCACAGTTGAAGTGTACCTATGATGAAAATTACAGTCCTCTGTCATCATTTTAAGTGGCTGACTAAATACTTTTTCGCCCCACTGTATATAGTAAATAATGAGTATGGAATAAAAAAAATCTGAGGTTTTGTTTTCCTTCCAAATAAAACGTCATTAAAGTCAATTATAGGGAGTAGTCACTAATTGGATGAACTAAGTGTTGTTTCCTCTGGCTTTGCACCTCCAGTTGTAACAGACGTGTGTCGTCCCAGACGGTTCCCTCCATGGTGTGGACGCGCTGCCCTGTGGGGGAGCTGGGCAGGGATCACCCTGGCAAATAGTATTTCCATATGGGCGGGACACGGCTTCAATCAGCATGTTGCCATGACATGGCTCATTTCTTGTTTTGCCAGCTTCCTGTGCTCCTGTTTCCTGCTGGAGCCAATAAAAGTAAGAGTTGTCTTATTTCAATATTTATCCCCGGATTTTACAATGTCTGTTTTAATTTGTTTGATGTGGTCCACTCATGATGTTATGAGATGTTAGTGATGTGCAGCGCCCTCCTATAATTATGTAAAAAACAAAAATAATACCCAATTTTTCTGAGAGTTTTGTCATATTTGTTATAATTATTCTTTTTTTGGTTTCTTTTCATTCTTCAGGTGTTGTGTGAGGGCTTTTACTATGCAGTGTTTGTGTGTCGGCTGCGCCCAGAGGAACAGGATGTGCTGGTCGAGTTCCCCATGGTGGAGAGGGTGGTGCAGAGAGTCCACAGGGTGCGACCACCTCAGGGCTATGCTCTGTCTCAGGACCGGCACCAGGCCCGCAAGGTCCGCATGCTGCACACCATGTTGAAGGTAAGTGAGAATACTTTCTTTGCAATTTTTTTTTGTTTGCCCTCTCTGTGTTTTGCTTGCTCACATAATTGTTCTCATTTTCAGAATTTCCTGGTTTACATGTTCTTTTTGCTGGTGGTTCTGCTTCTCAACTATTCGGACTCGGCCAAAGACACACACAGCCTGAGACTCCATACTCAGTTACAACATGTGCTACATACACCTGAGTACCACAACATCAGCAGGTACAGTAAATTGGTTTCTCTTGTCCCATGTCTTTTAGTCGAGACATGTTTTTGTTTTTGTTTTTTGACCATCATTCACATGATGTGAGACAAGCACACATATGTTTTTCTTTTTTTATGGATTCTATTTCGTAAATAAATGTTAGTGATGCACGCAATTAAAGGCCTACTGAAATGAAATTTTCTCATTTAAATAGGGATTGCAGGTCCATTCTATGTGTCATACTTGATCATTTCGCGATATTGCCATATTTTTGCTGAAAGGATTTAGTAGAGAACATCCACGATAAAGTTCGCAACTTTTGGTCGCTAATAAAAAAGCCTTGCCTGTACCGGAAGTAGCAGACGATGTGCGCGGGACGTCACCGGTGTGAGGGCTCCTCACATCCTCACATTTATAATGTGAGCCACCAGCAGTAAGAGCAATTCGGATCGAGAAAGTGACAATTTCCCCATTAATTTGAGCGAGGATGAAAGATTCGTGGATGAGGAAAGTTAGAGTGGAGCACTAAAAAAAAAAAAAAGAAAAGGCGACTGCTCCAGGCGGCGGCAGTGGGAGAGTTTCAGATGTAATTAGACACATTTACCTGTATAATTCTGGAAAATCCCTTATTTACTTATTGTGTTAATAGTATTTTAGTGAGATTGTAAAGTCATACTTGAAAGTCGGATGGCTGCAGTGAACGCCAGTGTCTCTGAGATAAGCCGAGTAGCCAAGATCACAGCTGCCTTTTTGAGCTGCAGGATGATGTCGCGTAATCCACTCAAGTCTCCGGTAAGAGCCGACTTCATATCACAATTTTCCCATCCAAAAACTTGCTGGTTGACGTAGAGAAACATGTTCGCTTGACGGCTCTGTGTTAAAGCTTCACAACAAACAAAGAAACACCGGCTGTGTTTCGGTGCTAAAGGCAGCTGCAATCCACCGCTTTCCACCAACAGCATTCTTCTTTGACGTCTCCATTATTAATTGAACAAATTGCAAAAGATTGAGCAACACAGATGTCCAAAATACTGTGTAATTGCGCGATGAAAAGAGACGACTTTTAGCCGTAAGTGGTGCTGGGCTAATATGTCCGCTACAACCAATAACGTCACAAACACGCGTCATCATTCCGCGACGTTTTCAACAGGAAACTCCGCGGGAAATTTAAAATTGCAATTTAGTAAACTAAAGCGGCCGTATTGGCATGTGTTGCAATGTTAATATTTCATCATTGATATATAAACTATCAGACTGCGTGGTCGCTAGTAGTGGCTTTCAGTAGGCCTTTAGTTTTATAACACTGCAAATTACATCTACAATAATAATTATACTATTTAATGAATACCTCTCCGACAAGAAACAAAGGCTAGCATTATTATCTCAGATGTAATAACTTAGTGGATTGTGCAGGTGTACCTAATGTAGTCATCTTTAAGTGTGTATGTACACACAGAATTGATCCAAAAACACATAATTGCCATACAATACATGCAAAGAAAAAAATGCTGCAATTCTACAAATGCTGCTGGATTAAATACAAATTCAAAACAAAAATGCTGCAAATGCCAAAAACATGCAAAACCTCAAACTCCTACATGAGAAAATGTCCGCAAGTTCAGGGGACAAAGCAGAAGTGTTAGCCAGATATGTGAGATCATCATCTTTAAAAAGACATGAGTCAGATGCTCCGAAAAACAAGATGACAAAAATGAAAAGAAAAACATTTCTTTGTGTTTATTAAACACAAAATCAGTTGCTTTGAATAATACGGTAAAATATTACATTTTATTAAACAGGGATACCTCTCAGGTCTGGCACCCCTGGTAGGCTACTGTTGCTAACGTTTATGATATTTTTGCCGATTATTCTCTTTTTTTATTTTGATCCTGCAGTGTTTGTGATTGCAACATTTTTAATTTGCAGTATTTTGCTGTTGCAGGAGTTTTGGGTTTGGGGAATATTTTTGCGTTAAGAGCATTTAGACGTAGCTGCACTTTTGGTCTCCAATATGTGTCCAAATCAGGGATGTGCTGATCGATTGGCTGCCGATCAGTATCAGACGATTTTCATTAAAAAGTATGTGATCAGCCATTGCTCATTTATGTTTTTTTAAGGCCAATCACAAACACCGATCCCATCTGGCTGACACTATTTACTTTTAGTCCCCCGGCTGACAAGCAGCCAGCAGCCCATTATGTGGCTCCATACACAGTGTGGAGCCGCCCCCCAATAGGAATAATAATCGTCTCCATTAAAGCAAAAAAACTGCATTTTTATAGTTTTTTAAGTTTCATTATAACGTTACATTATCACTGGAGGACGAGGCTAAACATTTTACACACTGAGAGATAGCTAATAGCTAAGCTAACTGGTAAAGGTCGCTTAAAACAACACCAATAAATAAGTGCTTCATAATCAAATCAAATGAACTTAATTTTAAATATTCTAAACTCCTTTGTCCCACACGCCATTAGACTGTACAACTCCTCTCTGAGGCAGGGGGGGGGGGTACAAGGATGACAGGGGATGCAAAACAATAACAGTGCAATACGTTTTCATAACATGGTCACTACTGCCTACTTTGTCTTGTTATATTCTTATTTTACTGTTATATTGGTATTCCCATTGTTTTTATTCTTTTTGTAATATTTCTCTATTTTGTTTCCTTTTAAACCCCCATTATTTACTTTTTACTTTCATTTAAATTGATCTCAACTCTGTACACTGCTGCTGGAATTTTAATTTTCCTGAAGGAATCAATAAAGTACTATCTATCTATCTATTTATAGAGCACATTTCAAATTGACCACAGGGGTAGCCAAAGTGCTGTACAATGGGCAGGTTAAAAGGTAATACGAGAACCGAGCAAACAAAAGAAGTGTAAAAAGAACCAAGTTCCAGCAGAAATTAACAAGTAATTTATAATAGTCTAGAACAGTGGTTCTCAAATGGGGGTACGCGTACCCCTGGGGGTACTTGAAGGTATGCCGAGGGGTACGTGAGATTTTTTTTAAATATTCTAAAAATAGCAACAATTTAAAACTCCTTTATAAATATATTTATTGAATAATACTTCAACAAAATATGAATGTAAGTTCATAAACTGTGAAAAGAAAAACAACAATGCAATATTCAGTGTTGACAGCTAGATTTTTTTGTGGACATGTTCCATAAATATTGATGTTAAAGATTATTTTTTTTTGTGAAGAAATGTTTAGAATGAAGTTGATGAATCCAGATGGATCTCTATTACAATCCCCAAAGAGGGCACTTTAAGTTGATGATTACTTCTATGTGGAGAAATCTTTATTTATAATTGAATCACTTGTTTATTCTTCAACAAGTTTTTAGTTATTTTGATATCTTTTTTTCCAAATAGTTCAAGAAAGACCACTACAAATGAGCAATATTTTGCACTGTTATACAATTTAATAAATCAGAAACTGATGACATAGTACTGTATTTTACTTCTTTTTTTCAACCAAAAATGCTTTGCTATGATTAGGGGGTACTTGAAATAAAAAAATATTCACGGGGGTACATCACTGAAAAAAGGTTGAGAACCACTGGTGTAGAGAACTGACGATACAACAACAACAACTGTTGGCGTGTCAGCATTGTCACAGTCGGTACAAGACATGTACAAGAAAGGCGGATCATTTATAAATTGATGGTGTCGATACCACAAGTCAGTGGTTCTCAACCTTTTTTCAGTGATGTACCCCCTGTGAACATTTTTTTAATTCAAGTACCCCCTAATCAGAGCAAAGCCTTTTTGGTTGAAAAAAAGAGATAAAGAAGTAAAATACAGCACTATGTCATCAGTTTCTGATTTATTAAATTGTATAACAGTGCAAAATATTGCTCATTTGTAGTGGTCTTTCTTAACTTATTTGGAATAAAAGATATAAAAATAACTAAAAACTTGTTGAAAAACAAACAAATGATTCAATTATAAATAAAGATTTCTCCACATAGAAGTAATCATCAACTTAAAGTGCCCTCTTTGGGGATTGTAATAGAGATCCTTCTGGATTCATCAACTTACTTCTAAACATTTCTTCACATAAAAGAAATCTTTAACATCAATATTTATGGAACATGTCCACAAAAAATCTAGCTGTCAACGCTGAATATTGCATTGTTGTAGTGTTTTTTTTCACAGTTTAGGAACTTGCATTCATATTTTGTTCAAGTATTATTGATCAATTATACTTATAAAGGATTTTTGAATTGTTGCCATTTTTAAGAATATTTAAAAAAAATCTCACGTACCCCTTGGCATACCTTCAAGTACCCCCATTTGAGAACCACTGCCATAAGTAGTATCAGTAATTAATCAATACAACAGTAATTAGATGTTTTTATTTTTATGTTGTTGTTGTTTTAATGGTTACAAACTCAGGTAAACAATTCCTTGAACAAAAAGGGAATTTGAGGACAAAAAAGTAATAGAGAGTAGTTTTTGCTATTTAGTTGCAGTTTACTATTGACTTTGTTTTCCTCAAAGAGTAAGGAACTCGTTTAAATATTGTGTTGATATTGTTAATCTGTCAATAGGACTCACCATAAATAAATCTCACTAATTGATGGCCAGTATCAGCAGAAAACCTGAAGCTTAACATCCCTAGTCCTAATACGTAACACTAACTGTCCTGTTTTCCCTTTAGCCGAAATGATGTTGTGATATGGCTGAACAAATCATTGTTACCCCGCCTTCTGAATGACTCCTCCCTCCTGGGAGACACAGGAAGCGTGTTACTCGGCACACTGAGACTCCGACAAATCCACCAGACACAAGGTGAGATGCCCGAGTGGTCAATGTCTGTTGTGATCTGACAAAATGACCTTTATCACACATATTGTCTGCCGTGTGAGACCATGAAGATTTTGTGTGGGTTTTTTTCAGTTGTGGCTGGTCCCAGATCAGTGGACATGTGGGCACAAGGCAGGCCTAGCGTTGCAGATAATGATACTGAGACAAACTGGTAAGTTGAGTGCTAACTTATCTTTAAAGAGGTTCTCAATGTCTGCTGAAGGTGTCCTTTTGTTTTCTCTCATCTTACAAGGATGTGGCCTTTTGGTCAGAAGACTTCAGCCAATAGCGACACAGAATTGGTCCTCCAGCTGAATAGAAGTCTAGAAGAGGCGTCACGCTCCTTGCAGCAGCTACAGCAGCAGCACTGGCTGGACTACAGGTTGATAACAAAAAACTTTGATGTGCTTCAAACACAATTTAAAAGCCACTTGTTCTGTAGTATTCACGGTGGCAGAGGGGTTAGTGCGTCTGCCTCACAATACGAAGGTCCTGCAGTCGTGGGTTCAAATCCAGGCTCGGGATCTTTCTGTGTGGAGTTTGCATGTTCTCCCCGTGAATGCGTGGGTTCCCTTCGGGTACTCCGGCTTCCTCCCACTTCCAAAGACATGCACCTGGGGATAGGCCCCTCCCACCTCCAAAGACATGCACCTGGGGATAGGCCCCTCCCACCTCCAAAGACATGCACCTGGGGATAGGCCCCTCCCACCTCCAAAGACATGCACCTGGGGATAGGCCCCTCCCACCTCCAAAGACATGCACCTGGGGATAGGCCCCTCCCACCTCCAAAGACATGCACCTGGGGATTGGCCCCTCCCACCTCCAAAGACATGCACCTGGGGATAGGCCCCTCCCACTTCCAAAGACATGCACCTGGGGATAGGCCCCTCCCACCTCCAAAGACATGCACCTGGGGATAGGCCCCTCCCACCTCCAAAGACATGCACCTGGGGATAGGCCCCTCCCACTTCCAAAGACATGCACCTGGGGATAGGCCCCTCCCACCTCCAAAGACATGCACCTGGGGATAGGTTGATTGGCAACACTAAATGGTCCCTAGTGTGTGAATGTTGTCTGTCTATCTGTGTTGGCCCTGCAATGAGGTGGCGACTTGTCCAGGTTGTACCCCGCCTTCCGCCCGATTGTAGCTGAGATAGGCGCCAGCGCCCCCCGCGACCCCAAAAGGGAATAAGCGGTAGAAAATGGATGGGATGGATGTTCTGTAGTCGTGTGAAGCATTTCACATTGGACTAGAAATGCATCTTGCCTCCCCACAACTTTTTTCAACTGGATTTATTGTCCCTAAAGAATTACACTCGTTAAAACTTTGTTTTTGCAACGCGACTTATTTATCCCACTGATCCCACAATTTATGTTACCGATTAAATCTTTAAGTGATGAAAGTGAAACGAGTTTTCTTTGTAATGATTTATTATTTGTGTGTGTTTGTAGGAGCCGTGCCCTGTTTGTGGAGTTCTCGCTCTACAACATCAACACAAAACTCTTGGCAGTCTTCTCTTTTGTCTTCGAGTTCCCAGTTTCCGAGCGTGCTCAGTCTAGCCTTGACCTCATCGTCATCACCTTGTGGCCAATCACAGGGCTGGACCTGCAGCTCCTTTTAATGGTAAGCCATAACCACGCATACACCTCTGACTAAAGTCCACTTTTTGATTAATTGGTGATACATCTTCATCTTTCCAGATTGTCCTTCTCGCCTTGGTGTTATATTTCCTGCTCCGAGGGGTTTTGGGTGTCCTCCAAGAGGGTTACACCCACCTGCTGTCCACCTGGAGACTGCTGGGCGTCTGTAAACTTGTGCTGGCTGCATCTGTGTGCGGCCTGCATCTTAACCGCTGCGTCGTGGCCCAGCAGCAGTGGGCGTCGTACCTCAAGCACCCACGGGACGCCTTCACAGACTTCTACCCTCTTGCAAAGCAGACTCAGACGTACACCGTCATGGCGGCCATGCTTCTTTTAATACTGGTTCTCAAGGTGAGGGGGAATTTCCAAGAAAACAGATTTAGTTATGTTTCTTCTAGGTAGCTACAGTGGGGCAAAAAAGTATTTAGTCAGCCAGCGATTGTGCAAGTTCTCCCACTTCAAATGATGACAGAGGTCTGTAATTTTCATCATAGGTACACTTCAACTGTGAGAGACAGAATGTGGAAAAAAAATCCTGGAATTCACATTGTAGGAATTTTAAATAATTTATTTGTAAATGATGGTGGAAAATAAGTATTTGGTCAACCATTCAAAGCTCTCACTGATGAAAGGTTTTGGCTCAAAATCTCACGATACATGGCCCCATTCATTCTTTCCTTAACACGGATCAATCGTCCTGTCCCCTTAGCAGAAAAACAGCCCCAAAGCATGATGTTTCCACCCCCATGCTTCACAGTAGGTGTGGTGTTCTTGGGATGCAACTCAGTATTCTTCTTCCTCCAAACACAACGAGTTGAGTTAATACCAAAATGGATACATGGATGATACAGCAGAGGATTGGGAGAATAAATGGGTTGTACTTGTATAGCGCTTTTCTACCTTCAAGGTACTCAAAGCGCTTTGACACTACTTCCACATTTACCCATTCACACACACATTCACACACTGATGGAGGGAGCTGCCATGCAAGGCACTAACCAGCACCCATCAGGAGCAAGGGTGAAGTGTCTTGCTCAGGACACAACGGACGTGACGAGGTTGGTACTAGGTGGGATTTGAACCAGGGACCCTCGGGTTGCGCACGGCCACTCCCCCACTGCGCCACGCCGTCAGATGAAACCAAAATAGAACTTTTTGGTATAAACTCAACTCGTCGTGTTTTAAGGAAGAAGAATACTGAGTTGCATCCCAAGAACACCACACCTACTGTGAAGCATGGGGGTGGAAACATCATGCTTTGGGGCTGTTTTTTCCACACAGAAAGATCCCGAGCCCGGGATTGACCCCAGGACTACTCAGGACCTTCGTATTGTGAGGCAGATGCACTAACACCTCCTCTGCCGTGGTGTCCATATATATATATATATATATATATATATATATATATATATATATATTCTTCAATAATTGACTTAAAGAATACACACTTGACACCCGACACTGCGGCTGGAGCGCGATGATGTCACGTTATTGATGGGAAAATGCATTTAATATGATTTGCCTGAGCAGCTAGAAAATAGATTAGAAAAGAGAAATTTAAAAAATAAACTTTCGTAGTTTGGGGAACACTGATCTAAACTTTATCGCTGCCGGGTATTTTTTTCTATACTTTTATCGTAATTTTTTTTAGGATGTGTTTGTTCTATTTTTGGCCAAAGCAAGACAAAGAAAACAATCTGAAGTTGTCTTTATTTTTTAGTTTTAATGCCATGATTTTAATAGTCCGGCCCGCGTGTGCGCAGACTTCCCTCCATGCGGCCCCTGAGCTCAAATGGGTTGGACACCCCTGAGTATTACAGTATATGTAACCGCTGCAGCAAAGACAAATGGCAGCATAAAATGTGGAGTAGATGCAGCAGAAAATGGACATTATAAACAAAGAGAGGTTGCTAACGAAGAAGCAACAAATTGAAAAAAAAAACTTGAGACTTACCGTGGGCCGAATTTTGGACGCAGTAGTTTGGGGACCCCTGCTTTCGAGTCTGTTCAGTAAAAAACTTATCAATCAATATTTACTTATATAGCCCTAAATCACTAGTGTCTCAAAGGGCTGCACAAACCACCACGACATCCTCGGTAGGCCCACATAAGGGCAAGGAAAACTCACACCCAGTGGGACATTGGTGACAATAATGACCCAGTGGGACATCGGTGACAATAATGACTATGAGAACCTTGGAGAGGAGGAAAGCAATGGATGTCGAGCGGGTCTAACATGATACTGTGAAAGTTCAATCCACAATGGATCCAACACAGTCGCGAGAGTCCAGTCCAAAGCGGATCCAACACAGCAGCGAGAGTCCCGTTCACAGCGGAGCCAGCAGGAAACCATCCCAAGCGTAGGCGGACCAGCAGCGCAGAGATGTCCCCAGCCGATACACAGGCAAGCAGTACATGGCCACCGGATCGGACCGGACCCCCTCCATACGGGAGAGTGGGACATAGAAGAAAAAGAAAAGAAACGGCAGATCAACTGGTCTAAAAAGGGAGTCTATTTAAAGGCTAGAGTATACAAATGAGTTTTAAGGTGAGACTTAAATGCTTCTACTGAGGTAGCATCTCGAACTGTTACCGGGAGGGCATTCCAGAGTACTGGAGCCCGAACGGAAAACGCTCTATAGCCCGCAGACTTTTTTTGGGCTTTGGGAATCACTAATAAATATTAAATGTTTAAATAAGGTTTAAATATGAGAGAGAAAACATTTTTGTTGCAAATTCCTAAAAATAAAACAGTAGAGTGCTCCTTAGATCAGTGTGAACACATTGCCAGATCCTTTGATCCACCTTTTAACCTTGCTAGCAAACATAGAACACTTTAGTCCTAACCTGTGTTTTACGTAACTTAGGCGTGCCTCAAGACACCCTTTTAAGTAACTAAGGTGTCGCTGTAGCTTGTTTACTTCCAATGCAGTCACTAGTCATTTGTTCAACTTTTTTAGTTATACTAGTGGTGTTCCTCAAGGTTCCATTTTAGGTCCTCTCTTTTTCATCATTTGGGCTATTCAACTGGTGGCCCGTGAGTTTGGTTCCAAAAATTTGTGAGACTCACATTTTTGCAGCAGATTCTTAAAAACAGTAGAGGGCTGTCAGCTATTTTGCAGAATGTACTTCAAAACAGACAAAATAAATAGACTAATACAGTGGTTCTTTGCCTTCTTGGAGGTCCTGAAGCCCACCGGTCTCACAATCGCATTCACCGAACCCTTCTTTAGTGAAGAATAAAATGTATTTTTTCTCACATTCAAGACAAAGTTATATGTTTGTTTTTTTACTGGTGCACAAAATGAACCGTGGATGAACATCATCTTGCAGCCCTTTGAGACACTAGTGATTTAGGGCTATATAAGTAAACATTGATTGATTGA
The DNA here is from genome assembly GCF_033978795.1 of Nerophis ophidion. NCBI lineage: Eukaryota > Metazoa > Chordata > Actinopteri > Syngnathiformes > Syngnathidae > Nerophis > Nerophis ophidion. Next base: position 43,722,494 of record NC_084630.1, on the reverse strand, counting down.
TTGTTCAAAGAACAAAACCAACACAGTGCATGAACTCAAAACAAATTACACACCTGCAAATCAGATGGAAAATTAGAGGGAACATTGTTTGGGGGTATCTATAATACGGCGATAGGGAAACGTTTTTATTTACACGATGAGTCGGATTTGTCTTGACCTCCGCCGAACCCTTGTGGTTCGATCGAACCCATGTTAAGAACCACTGGACTAATATGTAGAGATGTCCAATAATATCGGACTGCTGATCTTATCGGCCGATAAATGCTTTAAAATGTAATATCGGAAATTATTGGTATCGGTTTCAAAAAGTAAAATGCAGGACTTTTTTAAACGCTGCTGTTTACACAGAGGTAGGGAGAAGTTCAGAGCGCTAATAAACCTTAAAGGCGCTGCCTTTGCGTGCCGGACCAATCACATAATATCTACGGCTTTTCTCACACACAAGTGAATACAATGCATACTTGGGCAACAGCCATACAGGTCACAATGAGGGTGGCCGCATAAACAACTTTAACACTGTTACAACAATTTGCCATACTGTGAACCCACACCAAACAAGGATGACAAACACATTTCAGGAGAACATTCACACCGTAAGACAACATTAACACAACAGAACAAATACCCAGACCCCCTTGCAGCACTAACTCTTCCGGGACGTTACAATATACACCCCCCACCCTGCCCACCTCAACCTCCTCATGCTCTCTCAGGGAGAGCATGTCCCAAATTCCAAGTTGCTGTTTTGAGGCATGTTAAAAAAAAATAATGCACTTTGTGACTTCAATAATAAATATGGCAGTGCCATGTTGGCATTTTTTTCCATAACTTGAGTTGATTTATTTTGTAAAAGCTTGTTACATTGTTTAATGCATCCAGCGGGGCATCACAACAAAATTAGGCATAATAATGTGTTCATTCCACGACTGTATATATCAGTATCGGTTGATGTCGGAATCGGTAATTAAGAGTTGGACAATATCGGCAAAATAGCCAATGTCGGACATCTCTACTAATATGAAATGTCTCCTGTCGAGCACACTGGTTCTTTGGAATGTACAAAATAAGAATGATAATGAAGGGAGAAATCCGGCCCCCAAATATTTGGGTTTCTGGAAATGTCGGCCCCAATACTAATCAGTTGAATATTCCTGGTCTAAAAAGTGACCAATCATAAAGTCGGAGAGTTTCTGGGCCGCTCCTAATCCCAAAAGGGTGGGACTGAGCGCGTCGTGAGCGTAAACATAGTCCTGGTGGGAGCAAAAAGTCGCCGAGCGTGCCTAGAGAGTCTGTGTGCGTGCAAAATCACAGTGTTTCGTTTTTATGCGTAACGATTTTGGCACTGTTTTGACGCCATGTTATCTCAATAACAAAAGTAGTGTATTATTGCTAAGTGGCTCATTTATACGTGTGCAAAGTATTTCATACAAAATGACATTTTGGTCATGAAATAGACTAGAATAGAATTTAAAGTACTTTATTGATCCCTGGAGGAAATTCAGCACCACAGTTCGCTCACAATAAACAATAATAATAATAAATCAATCAATCAATCAATCAATCAATGTTTATTTATATAGCCCCAAATCACAAATGTCTCAAAGGACTGCACAAATCATTACGACTACAACATCCTCGGAAGAACCCACAAAAGGGCAAGGAAAACTCACACCCAGTGGGCAGGGAGAATTCACATCCAGTGGGACGCCAGTGACAATGCTGACTATGAGAAACCTTGGAGAGGACCTCAGATGTGGGCAACCCCCCCCCCTCTAGGGGACCGAAAGCAATGGATGTCGAGCGGGTCTAACATGATACTGTGAAAGTTCAATCCATAGTGGCTCCAAGACAGCAGTGAGAGTCCCGTCCACAGGAAACCATCTCAAGCGGATCAGCAGCGTAGAGATGTCCCCAACCGATACAGGCGAGCGGTCCATCCTGGGTCCCGACGAGCGGTCCATCCTGGGTCTCGACTCTGGACAGTCAGTACTTCATCCATGGTCATCGGACCGGACCCCCTCCACAAGGGAGGGGGGGACATAGGAGAAAGAAAAGAAGCGGCAGATCAACTGGTCTAAAAAGGAGGTCTATTTAAAGGCTAGAGTATACAGATGAGTTTTAAGGTGAGACTTAAATGCTTCTACTGAGGTAGCATCTTGAACTGTTACCGGCAGGGCATTCCAGAGTACTGGAGCTCGAACGGAAAACGCTCTATAGCCCGCAGACTTTTTTTGAGCTCTAGGAATCACTAATAAGCCGGAGTCTTTTGAACGCAGATTTCTTGCCGGGACATATGGTACAATACAATCGGCAAGATAGGCTGGAGCTAGACCGTGTAGTATTTTATACGTAAGTAGTAAAACCTTAAAGTCACATCTTAAGTGCACAGGAAGCCAGTGCAGGTGAGTCAGTACAGGTATATATGTATGTATATATGTATATAAAGGTATATACAGTACAGGCGTAATATGATCAAACTTTCTTGTTCTTGTCAAAAGTCTAGCAGCCGCATTTTGTACCAACTGTAATCTTTTAATGCTAGACATGGGGAGACCCGAAAATAATACGTTACAGTAATCGAGACGAGACGTCACAAACGCATGGATAATGATCTCGGCGTCTTTAGTGGACAAAATGGAGCGAATTTTAGCGATATTACGGAGATGAAAGAAGGCCGTTTTAGTAATATATGACATACGTATATTATATATATAATATATGAATAATATATTCTACATATATTCTACATTTAAGTGCAGTCAAGGAACATATGCATTATACAGTCTGATGGCTGTCGGTATGAAGGACCTCCTTTGTTGTTCCGTGTTACATTTTGGGAGTCTGAGCCTTCCACTGAACGGGCTCATTCTCTCCGCAAGGTCAGAGAGTCCAGCTCCACTCCCACCACGTTACTGGCCTTCTCTACCAACCAAGCAAATCAATATACGCACTAAAGTATATTGACAGTGGAAGTGTGTGTTTTACCAAAGGATTAGTTGCATTGACACTGTGGTACATCCTCCATGTGATTCCCACCTTTGTAAACACGCACACTTCACTACTTATCATGCAACACATGTTTTTTTAGTGTGTGAGCAAACTGTCAGCGATTACTGTTGGCAGTGCAGCACAACACGTGGACAACATCTGCTGAGTCAATGTTCTGCAATAAATACATAAATCAGAGGACCATGCCTTTTAATATGTTGGACGTTTTCCTTTAATACATTTTGTTCCCTCCGTGTGATCATGCAGGCCTCCCATCAGTTGCGCTTCCTGCGAGAGTGGGCCGTCTTTGGAAGAGCTCTGCGGCGCTCGGTCTGGGAGTTGCTGGGGGTCGCTCTGGCCTTGCTGCTGATGTTGTTGGCATACTCACATGCAGGACACCTGGTCAGTGTTTATCCCTCTCATCTGCAATACTTTCTATAAATAGAAACTGACATAACATTCTTCTTCATGCCTTATCCTGACATTTTTTTCGTAACGCGTGTAGTCATCAGGCCTGATCTGTGGACATACTGCAGCAAGGTTTAACAACAATAGATTACATTCACTTTACAATTAAAGGCCTACTGAAAGCCACTACTAGCGACCATGCAGTCTGATAGTTTATATATCAATGATGAAATATTAACATTGCAACACATGCCAATACGGTCCAGTACATATTCCGTACAATTGACCACTAAATGGTAACACCCCAATAAGTTTTTCAACGTTAATCAATTACTTAATAAATGACCAAGTCGAGGTGATCTACCTCATATATACATACACACACATATCATTTATACACACACATATTATATATATATATATACAGTATATATATATATATACATACATTTATATATACAGTATATAATTTATATTTATTTATTTTGCCGTTTTTGTTCACATGTTGAAGGTGTTTTAATGAATATATATGCATGTTTAACATATAGATTCCTATCTTTCATGAAGACAAGAATATAAGTTGGTGTATTACCTGATTCTGATGACTTGCATTGATTGGAATCAGACGTTCACGTTTTCCAATGGAGGAGAAAAAAAGTTCCTCTTTTCTGTCTAATACCACATGAAAGTCGTTGGTTTTTGGCATCTTATTTGTCCAGCTTCCATATTTGTTTTTATACACTTTACAAGAAATACATTGGCGGCAAACTCCGTAGCTTGCTAGCTTGTTTGCGCTGGCTTTCGGAGACTCTTATTTTGTTAGCGCAGGCGCGATGGAGCGGCGCTTTTATTGTGAAGACAGGAACTGTGCGATCAGTCTTTAGGCTTTTGACGGGAAGTACGGTTGAAATAAAAAGTGTCTTTTTTCCTTTACACTTTTGATTGATTGATTGATTGATTGCACAGTACAGTACATATTCCGTACAATTGACCACTAAATGGTAACACCCCAATAAGTTTTTCAACGTTTATCATTTACTTAGTAAATGACCAAGTTGAGGTGATCTACCTCATATATACATACACACACATATCATTTATACACACACATATTATATATATATACAGTATATATATATATATATATATACATACATTTATATATACAGTATATAATTTATATTTATTTATTTTGCCGTTTTTTGTTCACATGTTGAAGGTGTTTTAATGAATATACATGCATGTTTAACATATAGATTCCTATATTTCATGAAGACAAGAATATAAGTTGGTGTATTACCTGATTCTGATGACTTGCATTGATTGGAATCAGACGTCCACGTTTTCAAATGGAGGAGAAAAAAAGTTCCTCTTTTCTGTCTAATACCACATGAAAGTTGTTGGTTTTTGGCATCTTATTTGTCCAGCTTCCATATTGGTTTTTATACACTTTACAAGAAATACATTGGCGGCAAACTCCGTAGCTTGCTAGCTTGTTTGCGCTGGCTTTCGGAGACTCTTATTTTGTTAACGCAGGCGCGATGGAGCGGCGCTTTTATTGTGAAGACAGGAACTGTGCGATCAGTCTTTAGGCTTGTGTCGGGAAGTACGGTTGAAATAAAAAGTGTCTTTTTTCCTTTACACTTTTGATTTTGTTGATTGATTGATTGCACAGTACAGTACATATTCCGTACAATTGACCACTAAATGGTAACACTCCAATAAGTTTTTCAACGTTTATCATTTACTTAGTAAATGACCAAGTTGAGGTGATCTACCTCATATATACATACACACACATATCATTTATACACACACATATTATATATATATACAGTATATATATATATATATATATATATATATACATACATTTATATACACAGTATATAATTTATATTTATTTATTTTGCCGTTTTTGTTGACATGTTGAAGGTGTTTTAATGAATATACATGCATGTTTAACATATAGATTCCTATCTTTAATGAAGACAAGAATATAAGTTGGTGTATTACCTGATTCTGATGACTTGCATTGATTGGAATCAGACGTCCACGTTTTCAAATGGAGGAGAAAAAAAGTTCCTCTTTTCTGTTTAATACCACATGAAAGTCGTTGGTTTTTGGCATCTTATTTGTCCAGCTTCCATATTCGTTTTTATACACTTTACAAGAAATACATTGGCGGCAAACTCCGTAGCTTGCTAGCTTGTTTGCGCTGGCTTTCGGAGACTCTTATTTTGTTAACGCAGGCGCGATGGAGCGGCACTTTTATTGTGAAGACAGGAACTGTGCGATCAGTCTTTAGGCTTTTGACGGGAAGTACGGTTGAAATAAAAAGTGTCTTTTTTCCTTTACACTTTTGATTGATTGATTGAAACTTTTATTAGTAGATTGCACAGTACAGTACATATTCCGTACAATTGACCACTAAATGGTAACACCCCAATAAGTTTTTCAACTTGTTTAAGTTGGGTCATGTGACCGCCTGGCTCTGTTTGATTGGTCCAACGTCACCAGTGACTGCATTTGATTGGTGAAACGCAGGCATGTGTGGATTCTACTTTGAAGCTCCGTCATTAACCAAAATAAACAAACATTAATAGATCGATTTAAAAAAGTAGCGAGTAATGAGCTGAATGTAGAATAATGGAACGGAGTAAAAGTAGCGTTTCTTCTCTATCAATCAATCAATCAATGTTTACTTATATAGCCCTAAATCACTAGTGTCTCAAAGGGCTGCACAAACCACTACGACATCCTCGGTAGGCCCACATAAGGGCAAGGAAAACTCACACCCAGTGGGACGTCGGTGACAATGATGACTATGAGAACCTTGGAGAGGAGGAAAGCAATGGATGTCGAGCGGGTCTAACATGATACTGTGAAAGTTCAATCCACAATGGATCCAACACAGTCGCGAGAGTCCAGTCCAAAGAGGATCCAAGACACAGCAGCGAGAGTCCCGTTCACAGCGGAGCCAGCAGGAAACCATCCCAAGCGTAGGCGGACCAGCAGCGCAGAGATGTCCCCAGCCGATACACAGGCAAGCAGTACATGGCCACCGGATCGGACCGGACCCCCTCCACACGGGAGAGTGGGACATAGAAGAAAAAGAAAAGAAACGGCAGATCAACTGGTCTAAAAAGGGAGTCTATTTAAAGGCTAGAGTATACAAATGAGTTTTAAGGTGAGACTTAAATGCTTCTACTGAGGTGGCATCTCGAACTGTTACCGGGAGGGCATTCCAGAGTACTGGAGCCCGAACGGAAAACGCTCTATAGCCCGCAGACTTTTTTTGGGCTTTGGGAATCACTAATAAGCCGGAGTCCTTTGAACGCAGATTTCTTGCCGGGACATATGGTACAATACAATCGGCAAGATAAGATGGAGCTAGACCGTGTAGTATTTTATACGTAAGTAGTAAAACCTTAAAGTCACATCTTAAGTGCACAGGAAGCCAGTGCAGGTGAGCCAGTATAGGTATATATGTATGTATATATGTATATAAAGGTATATACAGTATAGGTATATATGTATGTATATAAAGGTATATACAGTATAGGTATATATGTATGTATATATGTATATAAAGGTATATACAGTATAGGTATATATGTATGTATATATGCATATAAAGGTATATACAGTATAGGCGTAATGTGATCAAACTTTCTTGTTCTTGTCAAAAGTCTAGCAGCCGCATTTTGTACCAACTGTAATCTTTTAATGCTAGACATGGGGAGACCCGAAAATAATACGTTACAGTAGTCGAGGCGAGACGTAACAAACGCATAGATAATGATCTCAGCGTCTTTAGTGGACAGAATGGAGCGAATTTTACCGATGTTACGTAGATGAAAGAAGGCCGTTTTAGTAACGCTTTTAATGTGTGCCTCAAAGGAGAGAGTTGGGTCGAAGATAATACCCAGATTCTTTACCGTGTCGCCTTGTTTAATTGTTTGGTTGTCAAATGTTAGAGTTGTATTATTAAATAGAGGTCGGTGTCTAGCAGGACCGATAATCAGCATTTCCGTTTTTTTGGCGTTGAGTTGCAAAAAGTTAGCGGACATCCATTGTTTAATTTCATTAAGACACGCCTCCTATAAATATACTCAAGTAAAAGTAAAAGTATGTTGCATAAAAACTACTCTTAGAAGTACAATTTATCCCAAAAGTTACTCAAGTAAATGTAACGGAGTAAATGTAGCGCGTTACTACCCACCTCTGGTAAAGAGTAAGTGTTTTGTTTCACTATCATTGTGGTTTAGTGTAAGCGGTTCTCAAGCCGAGTGGTTAAAGCAGCTATCTTCCAATCAAAGGGAAGGGAGTTGATCGGTCAGGTCCATCCATGGCTAACTTGGAAATCTCCACTCACAGTTTTATATCATAGTTTACCGTGAACGGTTCGCAATTAAATATGTTATTGGGGCCTGAAATCTCACTTACAGTGGGCCAAGGATAGCTAAGTAGTGGAAGCAGCTACCTCCCAATCAAAGGGTACAGGGTTCAAATCCCAGTCATGACCATCCATAACTAGGAAAGCTCCAGCCGGATGAGGTAGTATTTTATATCATAGATTACCAAGACAGGTTCGCAATTAAATATGTCATTGGGGCCCGAAATTTGTCTGTATGAAGTTCAAGGGTAGCTGAGTAGTTCAAGCAGCTATCTACAAATCAAAGGGGTCTGGGTTCAAATCCCAGTCAGGTCCATTGGTAACTATGAAAACTCCAGCGGCAAGAGTAAATATTTTATCTCATTGTTTACTGAGAGAGATTCGCAAATAAATATGTCATTGGGGCCCGAAATCTATCCTTCAGACATCTAAGGATAGCTGAATGGTTAAAGCAGCTAACTCCCAATCCAAGAGTGCAAGGATCAAATCCCTGCCAGGTTCATTGCTAACTATGAAAACTCCAGCAGCAAGAATAAATGTTTTATATTATAGCTCACTGAGACAGGTTCGCGATTAAATATGTCATTGGGGCCCGAAATCTTGTCAAAAGAAGACCAGGGATAGCGGAATGGTTAAAGCTCCTAACTCCCAATCAAAGGGCACTGGGTTCAAATCCCAGGCAAGTTGATTGGTAACTAGGAAAGCTATTGTTTTGTATCATAGTTTACTGAGACAGGTTATCAATTGAATATGTCATTGGGGCCCGAAATCTGTCCTTCAGAAGACCAAGAATAGCTGAATGGTTAAACAGCTAGCTCCCAATCAAAGGGTCCTGGGTTCAATCCCAGTCAGGTCCATTGGTAACTATGAAATCTACAGCGGCAAGAGTAAATATTTTATCTCATTGTTTACTGAGAGAGATTCGCAAATAAATATGTCATTGGGGCCCGAAATCTAACCTTAAGACATCTAAGGATAGCTGAATGGTTAAAGCAGCTAACTCCCAATCCAAGAGTGCAAGGATCAAATCCCTGCCAGGTTCACTGCTAACTATGAAAACTCCAGCAGCAAGAGTAAATGTTTTATATTATAGCTCACAGAGACAGGTTCGCGATTAAATATGTCATTGGGGCCCGAAATCTAGTCAAAGGAAGACCAGGGATAGCTGAATGGTTAAAGCTCCTAACTCCCAATCAAAGGGCACTGGGTTCAAATCCAAGGCAAGTTGATTGGTAACTAGGAAAGCTATTGTTTTGTATCATAGTTTACTGAGACAGGTTATCAATTGAATATGTCATTGGGGCCCGAAATCTGTCCTTCAGAAGACCAAGAATAGCTGAATGGTTAAACAGCTAGCTCCCAATCAAAGGGTCCTGGGTTCAATCCCAGTCAGGTCGATCGGCTTGCCAAGCCAAGGGGTGTGGGGTGGTGGACAATGTGGGGGTGTATCACCTCCCCCACACAAAGTAAAGCTAAGTGGTAGCTGGTTAATTAACTTATAGTTAAAAAGGTAAGTATGGGTAATAATAACAATAAATAGTCTATAGTCCAAAAGTCTAAGGGTAACCTCGGGGGTTAGCTCCTCCTGTGGCTAAAGTTGGCAAGTGGACCATCAGGTAATTCCTGGCTGGGATGGGTGGGAATAGGAACATGAATAATTAATCAGTGTGAGTGTTGACCAATCAGCTCTCCTCGGTCTGACCAACAATTAGTTAATAAAAAAATAAATACAACAAATTGGAATGATTGAAGAGAGAAAAAAATTCTAATTGGATAATGAAAAATAAATGGGTGGACGAATCCTCCTGACTAGCTGTAATTGAATAATAATAATAATAATAATTGGATGATGAAAAAAAGATAAAGCATCATTTTAATAAATGCAATTAACTTTTCTTAATAGTGTTTTTAATATTATCCATCCTTCTTTACATTCATCCAATCTTTTTTTTTCTTTTATCATTATCCAATTGGATTTTTTTCTCTCTTCAATTACTCCAATTTGTTGTACTTATTGGCACTTTTTTTTTTTTAATTAACTAATTGACTATTTGTTGGTCAGACCGAGGAGAGCTGATTGGTCAACACTCACACTGATTAATTATTCATGTTCCTATTCCCACCCATCCCAGCCAGGAATTACCGATGGTCCACTTGCCAACTTTAGCCACAGGAGGAGCTAACCCCCGAGGTTACCCTTAGACTTTTGGACTATAGACTATTTATTGTTATTATTACCCATACTTACCTTTTTAACTATAAGTTAATTAACCAGCTACCACTTAGCTTTACTTTGTGTGGGGGAGGTGATACACCCCCACATTGTCCACCACCCCACACCCCTTGGCTTGGCAAGCCGATCGACCTGACTGGGATTGAACCCAGGACCCTTTGATTGGGAGCTAGCTGTTTAACCATTCAGCTATTCTTGGTCTTCTGAAGGACAGATTTCGGGCCCCAATGACATATTCAATTGATAACCTGTCTCAGTAAACTATGATACAAAACAATAGCTTTCCTAGTTACCAATCAACTTGCCTGGGATTTGAACCCAGTGCCCTTTGATTGGGAGTTAGGAGCTTTAACCACTCAGCTATGCCTGGTCTTCTTTTGACAAGATTTCGGGCCCCAATGACATATTTAATCGCGAACCTGTCTCTGTGAGCTATAATATAAAACATTTACTCTTGCTGCTGGAGTTTTCATAGTTAGCAGTGAACCTGGCAGGGATTTGATCCTTGCACTCTTGTATTGTGAGCTAGCTGCTTTAACCATTCAGCTATCCTTAGATGGCTGAAGGATAGATTTCGGGCCCCAATGACATATTTATTTGCGAATCTCTCTCAGTAAACAATGAGGTAAAATATTTACTCTTGCCGCTGGAGATTTCATAGTTACCAATCAATTTGCCTGGGATTTGAACCCAGTGCCCTTTGATTGGGAGCTAGCTGCTTTAACCACTCAGCTATCCCTGGTCTTCTTTTGACAAGATTTCGGGCCCCAATGACATATTTAATCGCGAACCTGTCTCTGTGAGCTGTAATATAAAACATTTACTCTTGCTGCTGGAGTTTTCATAGTTAGCAGTGAACCTGGCAGGGATTTGATCCTTGCACTCTTGGATTTGGAGTTAGCTGCTGTAACCACTCAGCTATCCTTAGTCTTCTTAGAGGAAGATTTCGGGCCCCAATGACATATTTAATTGAGCACCTGTCCCACTACTGAAAAAGAAACACTGAGTCCTTACTGAGATTTGAACCCAGTTCCCCTTGCTTGATGGTCAACAGTGTTAACCACTCAGCTGTCCTGGGTCTTATTAGGCTGTGAATTCGGGGCCCTAATGACAAATGTAATCAAGGACTTCTTTCTCTCTCATTTTACCAAAACTAATGGTGAGGAAGTACTAGCAGACATTCCATGCAGTGTAGACCGACATAAATCCCAGCCAGAGTTAAATTGCTCTCACTACTGATGTTTGGACAAGTGTAGCCCACCTTGGCAATACATGCCACTACATTGGAGACTCGAACATGAAGTCAATCTGCCTTACCACCATGCCACTAGAGGAAAGATATTCAGCATCCAACATTGCAGAATGGTTGGAAATTGTAGTAGCCAGCTTTGAAATTCCCCTAAGCAAAATTATTGCTATTGTGCAGGACAATGGTGCACTTTATAAAAAAAACAAAAACATTTTTGTAACACTTGCCTTGTTTTATTCGGCAAGTCAAAAGGACATGGAGCCAGTATGCTGTTTTTTTAAATAAAGTATTGGAAATGTTAGAAATGTAGTTTGTCTCTTTTGTCCGATTATTAATCGATTAATCGAAGTAATAATCCACAGATTAATCGATTATCAAATTAATCATTAGTTGTAGCCCCAATAAATATATGTGTGTATATATATATATATATATATATATATATATATATATATATATATATATATGTGTGTGTGTGTGTGTGTATACAGAGGTGGGTAGAGTAGCCAGAAATTGTACTCAAGTAAGAGTACTGTTACTTTAGAGATTTATTACTCAAGTAAAAGTAAGGAGTAGTCATCCAAATATTCACTTGAGTAAAAGTAAAAAGTATGTTGGGAAAAAACTACTCAAGTACTGAGTAACTGATGAGTAACCTGTTTGTTTAATAATTACGGCAACAAATAATGCACAAAAACATAAAAATAGCAATGAGCAAATTCAGAGCCAGGAATATCTCTTAAGCAACTAAAACAATAATATATATTAAATAATGCATTAAAATAAAAACAATTAAGGCAATTTGAGCCACAATAACTTAACAGTACCATTGGCTCAGTAGGCATTTATTGATTGATTGATTGATTGATTGATTGATTGAAACTTTTATTAGTAGATTGCACAGTACAGTACATATTCCGTACAATTGACCACTAAATGGTAACACCCCAATAAGTTTTTCAACGTTAATCAATTACTTAATAAATGACCAAGTCGAGGTGATCTACCTCATATATACATACACACACATATCATATATATATATATATATATATATACAGTATATAATTTATAGTTTTTTATTTTGCCGTTTTTGTTGAAATGTTGAGGGTGTTTTAATGAATATACATGCATGTTTAACATATAGATTCCTATCTTTCATGAAGACAAGAATATAAGTTGGTGTATTACCTGATTCTGATGACTTGCATTGATTGGAATCAGACGTCCACGTTTTCAAATGGAGGACAAAAAAAGCTCCTCTTTTCTGTCTAATACCACATGAAAGTCGTTGGTTTTTGGCATCTTATTTGTCCAGCTTCCATATTCGTTTTTATACACTTTACAAGAAATACATTGGCGGCAAACTCCGTAGCTTGCTAGCTTGTTTGCGCTGGCTTTCGGAGACTCTTATTTTGTTAGCGCAGGCGCGATGGAGCGGCGCTTTTATTGTGAAGACAGGAACTGTGCGATCAGTCTTTAGGCTTTGGACGGGAAGTACGGTTGAAATAAAAAGTGTCTTTTTTCCTTTACACTTTTGATTGATTGATTGAAACTTTTATTAGTAGATTGCACAGTACAGTACATATTCCGTACAATTGACCACTAAATGGTAACACCCCAATAAGTTTTTCAACGTTAATCAATTACTTAATAAATGACCAAGTAGAGGTGATCTACCTCATATATACATACACACACATATCATATATATACAGAATATAATTTATAGTTTTTTATTTTGCCGTTTTTGTTCACATGTTGAAGGTGTTTTAATAAATATACATGCATGTTTAACATATAGATTCCTATCTTTCATGAAGACAAGAATATAAGTTAGTGTATTACCTGATTCTGATGACTTGCATTGATTGGAATCAGACAGTATAGTGCTGATAATGTCAACATTTTCAAATGGAGGAGAAAAAAAGTTCCTCCTTTCTGTCTAATACCACATGAAAGTCGTTGGTTTTTGGCATCTTATTTGTCCAGCTTCCATATTCGTTTTTATACACTTTACAAGAAATACATTGGCGGCAAACTCCGTAGCTTGCTAGCTTGTTTGCGCTGGCTTTCGGAGACTCTTATTTTGTTAGCGCAGGCGCGATGGAGCGGCGCTTTTATTGTGAAGACAGGAACTGTGCGGTCAGTCTTTAGGCTTTTGACGGGAAGTACGGTTGAAATAAAAAGTGTCTTTTTTCCTTTACACTTTTGATTGATTGATTGATTGATTGATACTTTTATTATTATATTGCACAGTACAGTACATATTCTGCACAATTGACCACTAAATGGTAACACCCCAATAAGTTTTTCAACTTGTTTAAGTCGGGTCATGTGACCGCCTGGCTCTGTTTGATTGGTCCAACGTCACCAGTGACTGCATTTGATTGGTGAAACGCAGGCATGTGTGGATTCTACTCTGTCATTAACCAAAACAAACATTAATAGATCGATTAAAAAAAGTAGCGAGTAATGAGATGAATGTAGAATAATGGAATGGAGTAAAAGTAGCGTTTCTTCTCTATAAATATACTCAAGTAAAAGTGAAAGTATGTTGCATAAAAACTACTCTTAGAAGTACAATTTATCCCAAAAGTTACTCAAGTAAATGTAACGGAGTAAATGTAGCGCGTTACTACCCACCTCTGGTAAAGAGTAAGTGTTTTGTTTCACTATCATTGTGGTTTAGTGTAAGCGGTTCTCAAGCCGAGTGGTTAAAGCAGCTATCTTCCAATCAAAGGGAAGGGAGTTGATCGGTCAGGTCCATCCATGGCTAACTTGGAAATCTTCACTCACAGTTTTATATCATAGTTTACCGTGAACGGTTCGCAATTAAATATGTTATTGGGGCCTGAAATCTCACTTACAGTGGGCCAAGGATAGCTAAGTAGTGGAAGCAGCTACCTCCCAATCAAAGGGTACAGGGTTCAAATCCCAGTCATGACCATCCATAACTAGGAAAGCTCCAGCCGGATGAGGTAGTATTTTATATCATAGATTACCAAGACAGGTTCGTAATTAAATATGTCATTGGGGCCCGAAATTTGTCTGTATGAAGTTCAAGGGTAGCTGAGTAGTTCAAGCAGCTATCTACAAATCAAAGGGGTCTGGGTTCAAATCCCACCCAGGTCCATTGGTAACTATGAAAGCTCCAGCGGCAAGAGTAAATATTTTATCTCATTGTTTACTGAGAGAGATTCGCAAATAAATATGTCATTGGGGCCCGAAATCTAACCTTAAGATATCTAAGGATAGCTGAATGGTTAAAGCTCCTAACTCCCAATCAAAGGGCACTGGGTTCAAATCCCAGGCAAGTTGATTGGTAACTAGGAAAGCTATTGTTTTGTATCATAGTTTACTGAGACAGGTTATCAATTGAATATGTCATTGGGGCCCGAAATCTGTCCTTCAGAAGACCGAGAATAGCTGAATGGTTAAACAGCTAGCTCCCAATCAAAGGGTCCTGGGTTCAATCCCACCCAGGTCCATTGGTAACTATGAAGGCTCCAGCGGCAAGAGTAAATATTTTATCTCATTGTTTACTGAGAGAGATTCGCAAATAAATATGTCATTGGGGCCCGAAATCTAACCTTAAGACATCCAAGGATAGCTGAATGGTTAAAGCAGCTAGCTCCCAATCCAAGAGTGCAAGGATCAAATCCCTGCCAGGTTCACTGCTAACTATGAAAACTCCAGCAGCAAGTGTAAATGTTTTATATTATATCTCACTGAGACAGGTTCGCGATTAAATATGTTATTGGGGCCCGAAATCTTGTCAAAAGAAGACCAGGGATAGCTGAATGGTTAAAGCTCCTAACTCCCAATCAAAGGGCACTGGGTTCAAATCCCAGGCAAGTTGATTGGTAACTAGGAAAGCTATTGTTTTGTATCATAGTTTACTGAGACAGGTTATCAATTGAATATGTCATTGGGGCCCGAAATCTGTCCTTCAGAAGACCAAGAATAGCTGAATGGTTAAACAGCTAGCTCCCAATCAAAGGGTCCTGGGTTCAATCCCAGTCAGGTCGATCGGCTTGCCAAGCCAAGGGGTGTGGGGTGGTGGACAATGTGGGGGTGTATCACCTCCCCCACACAAAGTAAAGCTAAGTGGTAGCTGGTTAATTAACTTATAGTTAAAAAGGTAAGTATGGGTAATAATAACAATAAATAGTCTATAGTCCAAAAGTCTAAGGGTAACCTCGGGGGTTAGCTCCTCCTGTGGCTAAAGTTGGCAAGTGGACCATCAGGTAATTCCTGGCTGGGATGGGTGGGAATAGGAACATGAATAATTAATCAGTGTGAGTGTTGACCAATCAGCTCTCCTCGGTCTGACCAACAATTAGTTCATAAAAAAATAAATACAACAAATTGGAATGATTGAAGAGAGAAAAAAATTCTAATTGGATAATGAAAAACAAAAGAAAAATAAATGGGTGGACGAATCCTCCTGACTAGCATGTAATTGAATAATAAAAAATATAAATGATGAATAATTGGATGATGAAAAAAAGATAAAGCATCATTTTAATAAATGATATGCAATTTAACTTTTCTTAATAGTGTTTTTAATATTATCCATCCTTATATTCATCCAATCTTTTTTTTTTCTTTTTCATTATCCAATTGGATTTTTTTCTCTCTTCAATTATTCCAATTTGTTGTACTTATTGGCACTTTTTTTTTTTTTATTAACTAATTGACTATTTGTTGGTCAGACCGAGGAGAGCTGATTGGTCAACACTCACACTGATTAATTATTCATGTTCCTATTCCCACCCATCCCAGCCAGGAATTACCGATGGTCCACTTGCCAACTTTAGCCACAGGAGGAGCTAACCCCCGAGGTTACCCTTAGACTTTTGGACTATAGACTATTTATTGTTATTATTACCCATACTTACCTTTTTAACTATAAGTTAATTAACCAGCTACCACTTAGCTTTACTTTGTGTGGGGGAGGTGATACACCCCCACATTGTCCACCACCCCACACCCCTTGGCTTGGCAAGCACGATCGACCTGACTGGGATTGAACCCAGGACCCTTTGATTGGGAGCTAGCTGTTTAACCATTCAGCTATTCTTGGTCTTCTGAAGGACAGATTTCGGGCCCCAATGACATATTCAATTGATTACCTGTCTCAGTAAACTATGACACAAAACAATAGCTTTCCTAGTTACCAATCAACTTGCCTGGGATTTGAACCCAGTGCCCTTTGATTGGGAGTTAGCTGCTTTAACCATTCAGCTATCCCTGGTCTTCTTTTGACAAGATTTCGGGCCCCAATGACATATTTAATTGCGAACCTGTCTCAGTGAGATATAATATAAAACATTTACTCTTGCTGCTGGAGTTTTCATAGTTAGCAGTGAACCTGGCAGGGATTTGATCATTGCACTCTTGGATTGTGAGCTAGCTGCTTTAACCATTCAGCTATCCTTAGATGTCTGAAGGATAGATTTCGGGCCCCAATGACATATTTATTTGCGAATCTCTCTCAGTAAACAATGAGGTAAAATATTTACTCTTGCCGCTGGAGATTTCCTAGTTACCAATCAATTTGCCTGGGATTTGAACCCAGTGCCCTTTGATTCGGAGCTAGCTGCTTTAACCATTCAGCTATCCTTAGTTTTCTTTAAATAAGATTTCGGGCCCCAATGACATATTTAATCGCGAACCTGTCTCAGTGAGCTGTAATATAAAACACTTACTCTTGCTGCTGGAGTTTTCATAGTTAGCAGTGAACCTGGCAGGGATTTGATCCTTGCACTCTTTGATTGTGAGTTAGCTACTGTAACCACTCAGCTATCCTTAGTCTTCTTAGAGGTAGATTTCGGGCCCCAATGACATATTTAATTGAGCACCTGTCCCACTACTGAAAAAGAAACACTGAGTCCTTACTGAGATTTGAACCCAGTTCCCCTTGCTTGATGGTCAACAGTGTTAACCACTCAGCTGTCCTGGGTCTTATTAGGCTGGGAATTCGGGGCCCTAATGACAAATGTAATCAATGACTTCTTTCTCTCTCATTTTACCAAAACTAATGGAGAGGAAGTACGAGCAGACATTCCATGCAGTGTAGACCGACATAAATCCCAGCCAGAGTTAAATTGCTCTCACTACTGATGTTTGGACAAGTGTAGCCCACCTTGGCAATACATGCCACTACACATTGGAGACTCGAACATGAAGTCAATCTGCCTTACCACCATGCCACTAGAGGAAAGACATTCAGCATCCAACATTGCAGAATGGTTGGAAATTGTAGTAGCCAGCTTTGAAATTCCCCTAAGCAAAATTATTGCTATTGTGCAGGACAATGGTGCACTTTATAAAAAAAAAAAAAAAACATTTTTGTAACACTTGCCTTGTTTTATTTGGCAAGTCGAAAGGACATGGAGCCAGTATGCTGTTTTTGTAAATAAAGTATTGGAAATGTTAGAAATGTAGTTGGTCTCTTTTGTCCGATTATTAATCGATTAATCGAAGTAATAATCCACAGATTAATCGATTATAAAATTAATCATTAGTTGTAGCTCCAATAAATATATGTGTGTATATATATATATATATATATATATATATATATATATATGTGTGTGTGTGTGTGTGTGTATACAGAGGTGGGTAGAGTAGCCAGAAATTGTACTCAAGTAAGAGTACAGTTACTTTAGAGATTTATTACTCAAGTAAAAGTAAGGAGTAGTCATCCAAATATTTACTTGAGTAAAAGTACAAAGTATGTTGTGAAAAAACTACTCAAGTACTGAGTAACTGATGAGTAACCTGTTCGTTTAATAATTACGGCAACAAATAATGCACAAAAACATAAAAATAGCAATGAGCAAATTCATAGCCAGGAATATCTCTTAAGAAACTAAAACAATAATATATATTAAATCATACATTAAAATAAAAAAATTAAGGCAATTTGAGCCACAATAACTTAACAGCACCATTGGCTCAGTAGGCATTTATTGATTGATTGATTGATACTTGTATTAGTAGATTGCACAGTACAGTACATATTCCGTACAATTGACCACTAAATGGTAACACCCCAATAAGTTTTATTCAACGTTAATCAATTACTTAATAAATGACCAAGTCGAGGTGATCTACCTCATATATACATACACACACACACACATATCATATATATATATATATATATATATATATATATATATATATACAGAATATAATTTATAGTTTTTTATTTTGCCGTTTTTGTTGACATGTTGAAGGTGTTTTAATGAATATACATGCATGTTTAACATATAGATTCCTATCTTTCATGAAGACAAGAATATAAGTTGGTGTATTACCTGATTCTGATGACTTGCATTGATTGGAATCAGACAGTATAGTGCTGATAATGTCCACATTTTCAAATGGAGGAGAAAAAAAGCTCCTCTTTTCTGTCTAATACCACATGAAAGTCGTTGGTTTTTGGCATCTTATTTGTCCAGCTTCCATATTCGTTTTTATACACTTTACAAGAAATACATTGGCGGCAAACTCCGTAGCTTGCTAGCTTGTTTGCGCTGGCTTTCGGAGACTCTTATTTTGTTAGCGCAGGCGCGATGGAGCGGCGCTTTTATTGTGAAGACAGGAACTGTGCGATCAGTCTTTAGGCTTGTGACGGGAAGTACGGTTGAAATAAAAAGTGTCTTTTTTCTTTTACACTTTTGATTGATTGATTGAAACTTGTATTAGTAGATTGCACAGTACAGTACATATTCTGTACAATTGACCACTAAATGGTAACACCCCAATAAGTTTGTCAACTTGTTTAGGTCGGATTCGACGTGTGACGGTCACGTGACCGCCTGGTTTTGTTTGATTGGTCCAACGTCACCAGTGACTGCATTTGATTGGTGAAACGCAGGCATGTGTGGATTCTACTTTGAATGCGCGTCTGACAAAATCAAAACAAACAAAACGTGCATTAACAGATCGATTAAAAAAAAGTAGCGAGTAACGAGCTGATTGTAGATAAATGGAACGGAGTAAAAGTAGCGTTTCTTCTCTATAAATATACTCAAGTAAAAGTAAAAGTATGTTGCATAAAAACTACTCTTAGAAGTACAATTTATCCCAAAAGTCACTCAAGTAGATGTAACGGAGTAAATGTAGCGCGTTACTACCCACCTCTGGTGTTAAGGCAGGGGTGTCAAACTCATTTTAGATGGGGGGCCACATGGAGAAAAATCTACTGTCAAGTGGGCTGCACTGGTAAAATCACGGCACGATAACTTAAAAATAAAGACAACTTCAGATTATTTTCTGTGTTTAGAAATAGAACAAGCACATTCTGAAAATGTACAAATCATGATGTTGGGGGTTTTTTAACACTTACATGTTGCGGTTAATAGTATTCTTTCTTTATTTGTCGTTATTTATACTTTCTGAATACATTATGTAATAATGTTCCCCAGTCAAATCATTCGTGTTCCTTTTTTAATCTAGAATCTATAAAAAATATCAAAATGAAATTAGAGTATGTTATGTAGTTTGCCCATTTTCCTCGACATGTGAAATGTCATGGTGCCTCATAGGAAATAATTCCTAGCCGCTTCCTGCTCCATCACCGGGAATAATTTAACGACTTATCTAATGACCACACAGTCCCATTGGGTCCTTTGGCGCACAGAGTTAGTACTTGTCCTGAAGACAGTGGTTCTAGGTTCAAATCCCGGTCGTAGTTGAGGAAGGAAGGTTTATAAATGGATGTTAAAATTGTACTTTTACACTAAAAATGTTCTTATTCATTCGATTGTTTTAGTACAAAACATGCATCAAATTAAGTTACAGTTTTATTAAAATGAGCATACAAATGGTTTTACATACATTTGCCTGGGAGCACCTGCGGGCACACCTGCTAGAATGAATGCAAAACCAGCCAAACAATAAACAAACAAGCAACAGCAATTCACCGTTACTTGAAAAGCGAAAGCAGAATGTAACCTTCATTGAACTTTGTTTTTTGGCTCTCTTCAATCAAAAAAAAAAAAAGTTTATTTCATTACGAGTTGTTTCTTTTCCATACTTGCAACAGATGTTGCATTGGTGTCGTGTAAGGTCTAACAAAGTTATTTTCACACACGCACGCAACAACGCCTGCTGTGTCAACTTCATTCACTTGTGCTCCTGCAGCTTTGCTTCCATTTAGAAATAATCAACTATTTAGTCTCAAGCAGTCTTTGCATAGCCGCCGTCTGTCGATATCACTGACTGGTAATTCAACTGAGATTTGTCTGACACTGTTATGCAAAACTTTTGAATGTTTTGTTTTTTTAAAAACCTCTTAAGGCCCAACCTGTTTGTTTACATGTTTTTTGTTTTTTTCTCTTTTCTATTTGGGCTTATTGGACCCTATTTTAAAATAAAAACTATGTATCATCTTTTGATATGATGTACTTAGTCCATAAGTACACAAACGTGTACTTTCATGTTTAGTGACATGCTGATTCTTATTTTTACACTTTTTTTTTCCCAAATTCCATTGTATGTTATACTCTTCCGACCCCACCAGATGGCAGCATAAGTGTCCACATAAGCGGCCATAAGACCCCAATTCAGTAGTGTACACAATTTTGGAAATAAGAGCTAATAGGTGCTGTCCACGCATGTGGCCACTAAGGCTTTAGAGGTTTTTAAAGTACATCAAATATATATAATAAACACAATTGTACCGTTTCCATGCAAATGTGTACCAACCATTTTCCTTTTTCTCTCCAGCTCTACCACTCTGTATTTGATGGCTACGGCAGCGTCGGCGCCACCTGTCTGTCCTTGCTGGGGGCCGGTGGGCGTGGCCTGTTGTCGTGGGCACCTTCTCAGTCGCTGACCGGTCCGTCAAGCACCGTGTCGACGTTGGTGTTCCACGCCAGCTTCGCCGTGCTGCGCTTGGTCTTGCTGTGGTTGGTCGCCTCCGTTTTACTGAGGAACTACCGGCGTGGACGTGCGGAGTTGTACCGCCCGGCTGTGGATCTACAAGACTACGAGATGGTGGAGCTCTTCCTCAGGAGACTGAAAATGTGGATGGGTCTCAGCAGAGCCAAGGAGGTACTACTCTTGTTTTGACTTTTTGATTGATTGATTGATTGATACTTGTATTAGTAGATTGCACAGTACAGTACATATTCTGCACAATTGACCACTAAATGGTAACACCCCAATACGTTTTTCAACTTGTTTAAGTCGGGGTCCGCGTTAATCAGTTCATGGTAAAGGGTTCAGGCCTGGTTTGCGTGTACTAAAACACATGCAAACCTGATAGCACACTACTAAACGTGTGCAAAGTGGATTGTGTCTGTTAAGTGAGCAGACTAAGGCGTGCAATCAATTTTGCGTGGATGTGCAAAATATATGCTGATCATCAACACGCCCACAATACTGGGAGGAAAATATTTAAAAATAATTACGGCTGCAAACAGCGTTGAGAGTGCCCTCGCGCCACTGTGCTACCTGAGGTTTACTTACATGAGTCCTTGCCATCCATCCATCCACCTCCGCTTATCCGAGGTCGGGTCGCGGGGGCAACAGCCTAAGCAGGGAAGTCCAGACTTTCCTCTCCTCAGCCACTTCGTCTAGCTCTTCCCGCGGGATCCCGAGGCGTTCCCAGGCCAGCCGGGAGACATAGTCTTCCCAACGTGTCCTGGGTCTTCCCCGTGGCCTCCTACCGGTTGGACGTGCCCTAAACACCTCCCTAGGGAGGCGTTCGGGTGGCATCCTGACCAGATGCCCGAACCACCTCATCTGGCTCCTCTCGATGTGGACGAGCAGCAGCTTTACTTTGAGTTCCTCCCGGATGGCAGAGCTTCTCACCCTATCTCTAAGGGAGAGACCCAAACTAATTTGGGCCGCTTGTACCCGTGATCTTATCCTTTCGGTCATGACCCAAAGCTCATGACCATAGGTGAGGATGGGAACGTAGATCGACCGGTAAATTGAGAGCTTTGCCTTCCGGCTCAGCTCCTTCTTCACCACAACGGATCGATACAGTGTCTGCATTAGTGAAGACGCCGCACCGATCCGCCTGTCGATCTCACGATCCACTCTTCCTTGCCAATGCTTTTCTAATTTCCTACCACAAGAGGGCGATCCTAACATTGGATTTGTCATGATCAGAACCCAACCTTAAAGACCTACTGAAAGCCACTACTAGCGACCACGCAGTCTGATAGTTTATATATCAATGATGAAATATTAACATTGCAACACATGCCAATACGGCCGCTTTAGTTTACTAAATTGCAATTTTAAATTTCCTGCGAAGTGTCGTGTTGAAAACATCGCGGTATGACGACGCGTCCGTTCGACGTCTCCGGTTGTAGCAGACATTATTTTCCAGCCCAAACCCAGCTATAAGTAGTCTGCTTTTATCGCATAATTACACAGAATTCTGGACATCTGTGTTGCTGACTCTTTTGCAATTTGTTCAATTAATAATGGAGAACTAAAAGTAGAAAAATGAAGGTGGGAAGCTTTTAGCCTTTAGCCACACAAACACAGCCGGTGTTAGTTGTTTAAAATTCCCGAAGTTGAAGTCTTACTATGGAACAGAGCGGTCAAGCAAACATGGATCCCAACCACATGTCAATCAGCAATTTTCAGTGAGAAAATTGTGGTAATAAGTCTGCTCTTACCGGAGACGTCCTGCTGCAGCTGTGTGACTTCCCTCAGAGACACTCGCGGTCAAAACACCCGTGGCCACACCCCTCCGACTTTCAGGTACTATTTAATCTCACTAAACACTAGCAACACAATAGCAGATAAGCAGGGGTCGGGAACCTTTTTGGCGGAGAGAGCCATACAAGCCAAATATTTTAAAAAGTATTTCTGTGAGAGCCATATAATATATTTTTCAACAATGCGTGCATTTTTAAGTAAGACCAACATTTCTAGAGTATAATAAGTCTCTTATACGTTTTAATAACATTGTTATTCTGAAGCAAACCAACGATAAATAAAATAATTCTTACCGTTAATGCGACTTCTTGAACAGGTGCGGTAGAAACCGGATGGATGTATTAAAATGCATGAGAATGTTTTATATTTTGAACGTTATTTTTGACATTGTGATTACCAGCGGAATTATTCATTACTTACCGTGTTAAGCAATGTCAGCTAAGATTTATCTGAGAGCCAGATGCAGTCATCAAAAGAGCCACATCTGGCTCTAGAGCCATAGGTTCCCTACCCCTGCCATAGCAGATAAGGGATTTTCCAGAATTATCCCTAGTAAATGTGTCTAATAACATCTGAATCGCTCCCACTTGGAACTTTTTTTTTCTAGTCCTTCACTCTAAATTTCCTCATCCACACATCTGTCATCCTCGCTCAAATTAATGGGGAAATTGTCGCTTTCTCGGTCTGAATAGCCTTGCTGCTGCAGGCTATGATTGTAAACAATGTGAGGATGTGAGGAGCCCTACAACCCGTGATGTCACGCGCACATACTTCCGGTAAAGGCAGGGCTTTTTTATTAGCGACCAAAAGTTGCGAACTTTATCGTGGATGTTCTCTACTAAATCCTTCCAGCAAAAATATGGCAATATCATGAAATGATCAAGTATGACACATAGAATGGACCTGCTATCCCCGTTTAAATGAGAAAATCTAATTTCAGTAGGCCTTTAATGCCATTTAACCAAAGTTTCTCATTACGCCCATTAGGTTGAGTTTTTTTTCTTTCCTTCATGCGGGATCCGAGCTGAGGGCCTCGTTGTGCAGCCCTTTGAGACATTTGTGATTAAGGGCTAAATGAGTCAACTTAGATTGATTGATTGATGGATACTCACCATAGGAGGACACAAAGGTCCATGCTAACAGCTAAGTTGGAGCTCTTGAATGTACACATAGGGGGCGGATCAATACAGATATTGATGGTAACAATACCAGCTGAGGGCGGTATGGCTCGGTTGGTAGAGCGGCCGTGCCAGCAACTTGAGGGTTCCAGGTTTGATCCCCGCTTCCGCCATCCGAGTCACTGCCGTTGTGTCCTTGGGCAAGACACTTTACCCACCTGCTCCCAGTGCCACCCACACTGGTTTAAATGTAACTTAGATATTGGGTTTCACTATGTAAAGTGCTTTGAGTCACTAGAGAAAAAGCGCTATATAAATATAATTCACTTCACTACCAAATATAGTATCAGTATATTTGGGCGACTGGTGCAAAGGACGTGGAGTGGATCTAGCATAATATTGTGAGAGACCAGTCCATAGTGGATCTAACATAATATTGTGAGAGTCCAGTCCATAGTGGATCTAACATAATATTGTGAGAGTCCAGTCCATAGTGGATCTAACATAATATTGTGAGAGTCCAGTCCATAGTGGATCTAGCATAATATTGTGAGAGACCAGTCCATAGTGGATCTAACATAATATTGTGAGAGACCAGTCCATAGTGGATCTAGCATAATATTGTGAGAGACCAGTCCATAGTGGATCTAACATAATATTGTGAGAGACCAGTCCATAGTGGATCTAGCATAATATTGTGAGAGACCAGTCCACAGTGGATCTAACATATTGTGAGAGACCAGTCCATAGTGGATCTAACATAATATTGTGAGAGTCCAGTCCATAGTGGATCTAGCATAATATTGTGAGAGACCAGTCCATAGTGGATCTAACATAATATTGTGAGAGACCAGTCCATAGTGGATCTAGCATAATATTGTGAGAGACCAGTCCACAGTGGATCTAACATATTGTGAGAGACCAGTCCATAGTGGATCTAACATAATATTGTGAGAGACCAGTCCATAGTGGATCTAACATAATATTGTGAGAGACCAGTCCATAGTGGATCTAGCATAATATTGTGAGAGACCAGTCCACAGTGGATCTAACATAATATTGTGAGAGTCCAGTCCATAGTGGATCTAACATAATATTGTGAGAGACCAGTCCATAGTGGATCTAACATAATATTGTGAGAGTCCAGTCCATAGTGGATCTAGCATAATATTGTGAGAGACCAGTCCATAGTGGATCTAACATAATATTGTGAGAGACCAGTCCATAGTGGATCTAACATAATATTGTGAGAGACCAGTCCATAGTGGATCTAACATAATATTGTGAGAGACCAGTCCATAGTGGATCTAGCATAATATTGTGAGAGACCAGTCCATAGTGGATCTAGCATAATATTGTGAGAGACCAGTCCATAGTGGATCTAGCATAATATTGTGAGAGACCAGTCCATAGTGGATCTAGCATAATATTGTGAGAGACCAGTCCATAGTGGATCTAGCATAATATTGTGAGAGACCAGTCCATAGTGGATCTAACATAATAGTGTGAGAGACCAGTCCATAGTGGATCTAACATAATAGTGTGAGAGTCCAGTCCATAGTGGATCTAACAAGTGTAAAAGTCCAGTCCATAGTGGATCTAACATAATATTGTGAGAGACCAGTCCATAGTGGATCTAACATAATAGTGAGAGTCCAGTCCATAGTGGATCTAGCATAATATTGTGAGAGACCAGTCCATAGTGGATCTAGCATAATATTGTGAGAGACCAGTCCATAGTGGATCTAGCATAATATTGTGAGAGACCAGTCCATAGTGGATCTAACATAATATTGTGAGAGTCCAGTCCATAGTGGATCTAACATAATAGTGTGAGAGTCCAGTCCATAGTGGATCTAACATAATAGTGTGAGAGTCCAGTCCATAGTGGATCCAACATAATATTGTGAGAGACCAGTCCATAGTGGATCTAACATAATATTGTGAGAGTCCAGTCCATAGTGGATCTAACATAATAGTGAGAGTCCAGTCCATAGTGGATCTAGCATAATATTGTGAGAGACCAGTCCATAGTGGATCTAACATAATATTGTGAGAGACCAGTCCATAGTGGATCTAACATAATAGTGTGAGAGTCCAGTCCATAGTGGATCTAGCATAATATTGTGAGAGACCAGTCCATAGTGGATCTAACATAATATTGTGAGAGACCAGTCCATAGTGGATCTAACATAATATTGTGAGAGACCAGTCCATGGTGGATCTAGCATAATAGTGTGAGAGACCAGTCCATAGTGGATCTAGCATAATATTGTGAGAGACCAGTCCATAGTGGATCTAGCATAATATTGTGAGAGACCAGTCCATAGTGGATCTAGCATAATATTGTGAGAGACCAGTCCATAGTGGATCTAACATAATAGTGTGAGAGTCCAGTCCATAGTGGATCTAACAAGTGTAAAAGTCCAGTCCATGGTGGATCTAACATAATATTGTGAGAGACCAGTCCATAGTGGATCTAACATAATAGTGAGAGTCCAGTCCATAGTGGATCTAGCATAATATTGTGAGAGACCAGTCCATAGTGGATCTAGCATAATATTGTGAGAGACCAGTCCATAGTGGATCTAGCATAATATTGTGAGAGACCAGTCCATAGTGGATCTAACATAATATTGTGAGAGTCCAGTCCATAGTGGATCTAACATAATAGTGTGAGAGTCCAGTCCATAGTGGATCTAACATAATATTGTGAGAGACCAGTCCATAGTGGATCTAACATAATATTGTGAGAGTCCAGTCCATAGTGGATCTAACATAATAGTGTGAGAGACCAGTCCATAGTGGATCTAGCATAATATTGTGAGAGACCAGTCCATAGTGGATCTAGCATAATATTGTGAGAGACCAGTCCATAGTGGATCTAGCATAATAGTGTGAGAGACCAGTCCATAGTGGATCTAACATAATAGTGTGAGAGTCCAGTCCATAGTGGATCTAACAAGTGTAAAAGTCCAGTCCATAGTGGATCTAACATAATATTGTGAGAGACCAGTCCATAGTGGATCTAACATAATAGTGAGAGTCCAGTCCATAGTGGATCTAGCATAATATTGTGAGAGACCAGTCCATAGTGGATCTAGCATAATATTGTGAGAGACCAGTCCATAGTGGATCTAACATAATATTGTGAGAGTCCAGTCCATAGTGGATCTAACATAATAGTGTGAGAGTCCAGTCCATAGTGGATCTAACATAATAGTGTGAGAGTCCAGTCCATAGTGGATCCAACATAATATTGTGAGAGACCAGTCCATAGTGGATCTAACATAATATTGTGAGAGTCCAGTCCATAGTGGATCTAACATAATAGTGAGAGTCCAGTCCATAGTGGATCTAGCATAATATTGTGAGAGACCAGTCCATAGTGGATCTAACATAATATTGTGAGAGACCAGTCCATAGTGGATCTAACATATTGTGAGAGACCAGTCCATAGTGGATCTAACATAATAGTGTGAGAGTCCAGTCCATAGTGGATCTAGCATAATAGTGTGAGAGTCCAGTCCATAGTGGATCTAGCATAATATTGTGAGAGACCAGTCCATAGTGGATCTAACATAATATTGTGAGAGACCAGTCCATAGTGGATCTAGCATAATAGTGTGAGAGTCCAGTCCATAGTGGATCTAACATAATAGTGTGAGAGTCCAGTCCATAGTGGATCTAGCATAATATTGTGAGAGACCAGTCCATAGTGGATCTAACATAATAGTGTGAGAGACCAGTCCATAGTGGATCTAGCATAATATTGTGAGAGTCCAGTCCATAGTGGATCTAACATAATATTGTGAGAGACCAGTCCATAGTGGATCTAACATAATAGTGTGAGAGACCAGTCCATAGTGGATCTAGCATAATATTGTGAGAGTCCAGTCCATAGTGGATCTAACATAATAGTGTGAGAGTCCAGTCCATAGTGGATCTAACAAGTGTAAAAGTCCAGTCCATAGTGGATCTAACATAATATTGTGAGAGACCAGTCCATAGTGGATCTAACATAATAGTGAGAGTCCAGTCCATAGTGGATCTAACATAATATTGTGAGAGACCAGTCCATAGTGGATCTAACATAATAGTGTGAGAGACCAGTCCATAGTGGATCTAGCATAATATTGTGAGAGTCCAGTCCATAGTGGATCTAACATAATAGTGTGAGAGTCCAGTCCATAGTGGATCTAACAAGTGTAAAAGTCCAGTCCATAGTGGATCTAACATAATATTGTGAGAGACCAGTCCATAGTGGATCTAACATAATAGTGAGAGTCCAGTCCATAGTGGATCTAGCATAATAGTGAGAGTCCAGTCCATAGTGGATCTAGCATAATAGTGTGAGAGACCAGTCCATAGTGGATCTAGCATAATATTGTGAGAGACCAGTCCATAGTGGATCTAGCATAATATTGTGAGAGACCAGTCCATAGTGGATCTAGCATAATATTGTGAGAGACCAGTCCATAGTGGATCTAACATAATATTGTGAGAGTCCAGTCCATAGTGGATCTAACATAATAGTGTGAGAGTCCAGTCCGTAGTGGATCTAACATAATAGTGTGAGAGTCCAGTCCATAGTGGATCCAACATAATATTGTGAGAGACCAGTCCATAGTGGATCTAACATAATATTGTGAGAGTCCAGTCCATAGTGGATCTAACATAATAGTGTGAGTCCAGTCCATAGTGGATCTAGCATAATATTGTGAGAGACCAGTCCATAGTGGATCTAACATAATATTGTGAGAGACCAGTCCATAGTGGATCTAGCATAATAGTGTGAGAGTCCAGTCCATAGTGGATCTAACATAATAGTGTGAGAGTCCAGTCCATAGTGGATCTAGCATAATATTGTGAGAGACCAGTCCATAGTGGATCTAACATAATAGTGTGAGAGACCAGTCCATAGTGGATCTAGCATAATATTGTGAGAGTCCAGTCCATAGTGGATCTAACATAATATTGTGAGAGACCAGTCCATAGTGGATCTAACATAATATTGTGAGAGACCAGTCCATAGTGGATCTAGCATAATAGTGAGAGTCCAGTCCATAGTGGATCTAACATAATATTGTGAGAGACCAGTCCATAGTGGATCTAGCATAATAGTGAGAGTCCAGTCCATAGTGGATCTAACGTAATATTGTGAGAGACCAGTCCATAGTGGATCTAACATAATAGTGTGAGAGACCAGTCCATAGTGGATCTAGCATAATATTGTGAGAGTCCAGTCCATAGTGGATCTAACATAATAGTGTGAGAGACCAGTCCATAGTGGATCTAGCATAATATTGTGAGAGACCAGTCCATAGTGGATCTAGCATAATATTGTGAGAGACCAGTCCATAGTGGATCTAGCATAATATTGTGAGAGACCAGTCCATAGTGGATCTAACATAATAGTGAGAGTCCAGTCCATAGTGGATCTAACATAATAGTGTGAGAGTCCAGTCCATAGTGGATCTAACATAATAGTGTGAGAGTCCAGTCCATAGTGGATCTAGCATAATATTGTGAGAGACCAGTCCATAGTGGATCTAACATAATAGTGTGAGAGACCAGTCCATAGTGGATCTAGCATAATATTGTGAGAGTCCAGTCCATAGTGGATCTAACATAATATTGTGAGAGACCAGTCCATAGTGGATCTAACATAATATTGTGAGAGACCAGTCCATAGTGGATCTAGCATAATAGTGAGAGTCCAGTCCATAGTGGATCTAACATAATATTGTGAGAGACCAGTCCATAGTGGATCTAGCATAATAGTGAGAGTCCAGTCCATAGTGGATCTAACATAATATTGTGAGAGACCAGTCCATAGTGGATCTAACATAATAGTGTGAGAGACCAGTCCATAGTGGATCTAGCATAATATTGTGAGAGTCCAGTCCATAGTGGATCTAACATAATAGTGTGAGAGACCATTCCATAGTGGATCTAGCATAATATTGTGAGAGACCAGTCCATAGTGGATCTAACATAATAGTGTGAGAGTCCAGTCCATAGTGGATCTAACATAATAGTGTGAGAGACCAGTCCATAGTGGATCTAACATAATAGTCCGAGTTCTTCTATACTTCAGGAGCACTCTTGTTTTTAGGAATTTGCTCCAAAAATGTTTGTCTCCTAAATTTTGAACTGAACCGTTGGTATGATATCATTCAGATTTGGCCCCGGGCCGGCAGTTTGATAGCCCTGTTCCAGGTCATAGTTACTCCACCCTCATGTTCTTCTCTCTTGTCGCCATAGTTTCGTCACAAGGTTCGTTTCGAAGGCATGGAGTTGCCGCCATCGCGCTCGTCCTCCAGCAGCGACTGCAGGTCTCTGTGCTTGCCGCCGCTGGAGCGTCCCGACTCGCCGTCCACGCCAGACAGCATCGACGCCGGTTCCGAGGCCTCCTGGTGCCCGGCCTCCTCCAGCCCTTGCAGCCTGACGGAGGCTCCCGGTGTTGGACTGGGACTCGGCCTGGGCCTGGGCCTGCGTCTGGGTCCGGGTGCGGTGGTGGTGGGCGGGGCCAGCTGGAAAGAGAGAGCCGAGACGGAGGCCTCCATGAAGCGGCTGCTCCCCACCTTCGACGCCCTGCTGCAGCAGCTGGATCGCGTCACCGTGGCAACGGAGGACCTGTTGCACGTGGAGTGTCGACTCGAGCGAGCGCAGAGGAAGGGGAGGCTCGTTAACGGAGGAGAGGCGGGGAAAGACAAGGAAAGGAAGAGCGTCAAAGAAAAACACAAAGCGGGCAAGAAGGCTCGGAAAAAGGAAAAAAGGGAAGTTGACACGTCTGCCAAAAACACGCCCAGAGCGGCGGACAAATCGCCCCCCGTGCCAGCCACTGACCCCTCCCCTTCTCTGCTTGTGCCTCCATGCAGCGAGAGAGAGCCCCTCCCCCCCTCCAGCATGTTCAACCACCCGGCCCACACCACCACCATCTCCACGCACAAGCGCAAGCGGAAGCCCCCTCCCCTCAAGAACAAAGTGCACCCCAACTAAAAGTGCGAGAACATTCCGGGGGTTAAGGACGAGAAGAGAGCGGGTGGGACAGCTGGCTCTGTCTCCCACCACTCCTCTCTAAACCCTCTAAAGCCGTTGTTTGAATCCCGCCTGGTGCAGGTCGCCCGGTGTCTGCACTTAAAACCAATAGGTGGTCTTTTCTTTTTTTTTTTTTGGTCTTTTATCCCCCCCCCATCCCTCTCTGCCAAGCTGAAGACCCCCCCCCCTGGCCACAAGTGACCCTGGTGGTCACATGGGGTCACTGACAGGAGCACAGTAACGTGTTCACCTGAGGACTAACCGTTTGTTTTTAACCCAAAAAAAAGACCTGTGTTTTTCTAAGTGTACTCCAAACCTGGCGCTACTTTTACTACTTTGAGAACGTCAATGACAGATAAACGCACACGCATGCTGAGGTCTCGCTTTTTAACCCACAGGGACGAGCAGATAGAAACAGGGCTAGGAATATTTATAAAAACCTCACAATGCAGCAATAACCTTTTCTAATTGCAACCCGTCTGCGTTTTCATTGTTAATGAAAACATTTTACAAACATATCAGTTCTGTCTTGGTCCTGAAAAAGAAAGGCCGTCTTATATTCGGGTTTATTTGGTACGTTTGAGATGAAGAGAAGCAATGTGCCGTCCGGGATTTGAAGGGAAACACGTATGATTTTTGAATGGAAAAAAAAAAAGGAAAATGAATGCAAGTTGTTGATCCAAATGAAGGAATCAAGAAGGATGCTACAGTGTACACGTTCATATTTACACGCTTTGTTGACTATTTTGTTTATTGTGTTCACGAGTTGTGATGTAAATGCACTTTTTTTCTATTATTCATTCTTTTGAATGCCAGTGTTGTTTTGTGAGCTAATAGGTTTGGTATGACATCTAACAGAGCAGCAGGGACTTTCAAAGTAAGGCACAGACTATAAATAGGGAAGGGATTCATACGGCCCCATTCCTGGGTGGCTCCTGGTTAATCGTTTTGCAATGCAGTCTGCCGAAAATGACAGAAAGCGCCAGTCTACATAGTAACTGACGCTGTGGTCAAAATTGGAGTTGCGGCAGAACACAATTTAAAGATATAGTGTCAGGTAACCTGTGACGAATGGGGCCTTTTGAGTCCCCTTCCTACTGTACTACACTTCAAAAATAAAAAATAAAAATAAGTGAAGCCTATTTCAGTAAAATTTAAAGGCTACAAATGAGGTGATTCAGCAGAAAACGCCACAAAAAATTATCCAGAAAATCATTTTATCTGGAGGGCGTAGTGATGGGAAACGCAATTCCTTTTACTGACTCGAGTTTTAATTAGTGAATCGGGTACTCGAGTCACAGAGAGACAGAAACTTGTTTTGTCAAGCCTTTGATGCAGGAAAAAGACAAAACGAGTTTGTTAATTTAAGTTAATTTACGGCTATTTTAGTCTTTGTTGAATTCATCTCGCAGTAACAGTGGTCAGTAAGTGAAGGAGTCGTCTGAAATGAACGACTCCTTCACGACTCGCCCAGGCTTTGAAAGTCCTGCACTAAAGAAGCGCCGCTTCTTACTGAAGCTTCTCTATAAAACATTACCAACGTCCTCCATGTGTTTTGTACTGAGCACTTTATTTCCTAATATCCAAGGCCATATTTAACTGTCTTTATAAAAACGAGTATTAACAAGGTGGTTTAAAAAAGGTCTCGTTTCGATCGACGTTCGTAATTTTGTGTCCGGCGGGCAAAATCTCAGGGAACAAACTGACCCTTTCTTCTAAACTATTTTGTTTACTCCCATAATGAATTTTATATGATATTCCGTTGTAAATGTTCTCCAAAGAGAATAAGTGATTGTTGACACCATAAATATTCTTCGCACTTATTTTCTGCCAAATCTCATAATTTACATGATTTCCAGAACCAAAGAGAGACAAAATGCATCGTGTGTATATTTGTGTATCTTTAGTGGTGTATATATTTCTTTTGTTATCCATGATGAAAGTTTGTTGTCTTTTAGCCATATATGGTCAGTGTCGTCCCACACTTCCTGTCTAACTAAAGCGTTGCGACTAAGCTAAATATGTATTTAAAATGCATTTCACGTCCATCAGTCCTCGGGATGTCTGCTTTGTGTGGCGTCCACAGAATGTTACAGCGTCACACACCACATCTGTCATCCTTGTGTTGCAGCGTTCTTGCTTTTGCACTTGACAATGTTGAATAAACGGCTCAACATTAAATGAATCTTTTTTCTCCACTCATTAAATTTCACCTTAGTTAAACCTCTAGCACAGGGGTCACCAACCTTTCTGAAACCAAGAGCTACTTCTTGGGTACTGATTAATGCGAAGGGCTACCAGTTTGATACACACTTAAATAAATTGCCGGAAATAGCCAATTTGCTCAATTTACCTTTAATAAATACATCTATATAATATTAAAAAATGGGTATTTCTGTCTGTCGTTCCGTCGTACATTTTTTTTTCCTTTTACGGAAGGTTTTTTGTAAATGAAAAAAACACTTAATTGAACAGTTTAAAAGAGGAGAAAACACAAAAAAATTACATTTTGAAACAGTTTATCTTCAATTTCAACTCTTCAAAATTCAACCGAAAAAAAAGAAGAGAAAAACTAGCTAATTCGAATCTTTTTGAAAAAATAAAAAAAAGAATTTATGGAACATCATTAGTAATTTTTCCTGATTAAGATTAATTTTAGAATTTTGATGACATGTTTTAAATAGGTTTTAATCCAATCTACATTTTGTTAGAATATATAACAAATTGGACCAAGCTATATTTCTAACAAAGACAAATCCTTATTTCTTCTAGATTTTCCAGAACAAAAATTTTAAAATAAATTCAAGACTTTGAAATAAGATTTAAATTAGATTCTAAAGATTTTCTAGATTTCCCAGAATAATTTTTTTGAATTTTAATCAAAATAAGTTTGAAGAAATATTTCACAAATATTCTTCGTCGAAAAAACTAGAATGAAATGAAGAATTAAATTAAAATGTATTTATTATTCTTTAAAATAAAAAACAAAAACAAATTTACTTGAACATTAATTTAAATTGTCAGGAAATAAGAGGAAGGAATTTAAAAGGTAAAAAGGTATATTTGTTTAAAAATCCTAAAATCATTTTTACGGTTGTATTTTTTCTCTAAAATTGTCTTTCTGAAAGTTATAAGAAACAAAGTAAAAAAAATAAGTGAATTTATTTCAACAAGTGAAGACCAAGTCTTTAAAATATTTTCTTAGATTTTCAAATTCTATTAGAGTTTTGTCTCTCTTAGAATTAAAAATGTCGAGCAAAGCGACACCAACTTGCTAGTAAATAAATAACATGTAAAAAATAGAGGCAGCTCACTGGTAAGTGCTGCTATTTGAGCTATTTTTAGAACAGGCCAGCGGGCGACTCATCTGGTCCTTACGGGCTACCTGGTGCCCGCGGGCACCGCGTTGGTGACCCTTGGGCTAGCACAACCCAGGTACAACTTGTTACATTTTGCTATATGGAGCAGAGGTAAGTCTAAAGGTGTCCTGATGTCATATTGATATCGGTCCAATATCAAGTAATGGATGATATCGGCTTGCATGTCAATCTCTGATACAAGCAGTCCTGCAGAGTGTTTACTTATGCAAAGCTGGACTTCTCAATGTCCTCCAATCTTCACACAATGTTGGTCCTTTCTTGTATTATAGTCAGGTCATTTACAGAAGTTTGACGTGACTAAATAAGGCCCCGTTTACAC
Organism: Nerophis ophidion; assembly: GCF_033978795.1. Taxonomy (NCBI): domain Eukaryota; kingdom Metazoa; phylum Chordata; class Actinopteri; order Syngnathiformes; family Syngnathidae; genus Nerophis; species Nerophis ophidion. Next base: position 43,687,656 of record NC_084630.1, on the reverse strand, counting down.
TAAGCCGGATAATGTTATCCAGGGTAAATCCCACCTAACCTTAACAGTTTACGCGCGCGCACACAAACACACACACACACACACACACACACACACACACACACACACACACACACCGTCTTAAGACCCCCTGCGTCCGCTGACGCGAATGTTGTTTTTTTTTTAAATCAAGAAAAGCAGTCAGTGATGTTCTCGTCATTATTATCATTGTCTTTTATTATCCTGCAGTGTTTTGGTTCTACTTCCCGCTTGTTTTACTGCACTTTAACTTTGTTTTTATTTTATTGCCAGCGCAGCTGTTTTCTATTTCTATTCGAGTGTATTTAAGATCACCTGTTGCTCCTTGCCAGCACTGTTTTATTGCCTTTTTGTTGTTTTTTTGCTTCATAAGTAAGCCATTTGACCTGCACGCCACCTTCCGTCTCTGCATCCTGCGATCACGCCATCATGTGCCACCGTGACAATTCTTTTATAAAAAGTAATCTGTTAAATGAAATGTGATAAAAAGTTATTTCTGACCGACATTGTCCATAGTTGGGAGTTTTAAAAACAAATTGAAGCACAAATTAAAATGTATCAGCTTTTAATGCATTCAGTGAAAACTTTTGGCGAAAATATCGTATTTTACGGGCTATTTAGCGCACCGGTATTCAAGCCACACCACCCTAATGAAAAAATATATAATAAAATGTACATAAGCCACGCCAGAAAGATTTTGTAAATGTTTGTTTACATAACTTGTTTTTACACGGCAGTCAAACGGCTGATAAAACAAAACAGAAGTCATCGTCATGGAACCTAATCATCTAAACAGACTCATTAACTCCACGGTTCCGTTTTGGTGAATTTACGAAACCGAAACAACACAAAAAATGACATTGTAAGTTTATAATACTAACACAGACATTTGTGAAAGTGTTTGCATATTTGTTAATGCTAACGACTTGATTACGATAGCATGTACAAATATGCAGGAAAACACTCCTACAGACATCACACATGGGACGGTTCAGTAAATAATAAAAGTTTTAGTTCTATTGTAAAACTTACAAACGTTGCTTGGAGTGACGAATGAAGAATTCATACGAGTAGAAACGCTGTGGACGATTTCACTTCCAATTTAAGGCACAGAACAGGAAGTACATTTTCCACCTGTGGCGAGCGAACTGGTCCAAAAGATGGCGCCAGAGCACAAACAGTAACACATCTTTTCAGTGTTTGTCGATGTTATACGAAAACGGTTCGTTGAACACAAAACTTTGACCGGTGGCAAATATAAGTCCATAAATTAGCAGCGGCAGGGTTCGACGTAGCGTCTCACGGTCCAGAAAACGCGGTAATCAGAATTGACTTGTTCACTGCTGAAACGCTGAGGACAAAAGCCTTTATTATAATAGCGAGGCTGACAAGGTGCACAATCAGTTTCAGTCCAAATGAAGAGTGTCCCGCCCACAGAGTGGAATCACACAAAATCAGTGAAGTCGTCCACGGTTGACACCAACCTTTTGCGTTGGCCCGAGCTCTCCGCGTTCAAAGCTGCGCTGCTGCTCTGCTGAAAAGATTTGTTCTGCTGAGCGTGTCCCTGCGTGAGCGAGATGCCGGGAGTGGAGCGAGATTGAATGTCTTCGTGAGCCTGCGAGCAGCGACAATGAGAGCTCAGCAAAGGGACTCCAGAAAGTTCCAAGTTTAAAAAAGTTCCTACCCGGGTTCGGATCCTCTTGATGTGCCGTAACCGTGCCAACCACTTGGAGGCGTAAGCGTCGGAGGGGTTGGCTCTGTACTGGTGCACCAAGGACGCCATCTGGAGAGAAGGTGGTAGGTGGTAGGTAACATGAAGATGATGTTGTTGTGGAGCATCACAAGCACAAGTCACTAACTGCAGGTGTTTGCCTCTTCTACTCTCATGGACTGAATACAAATGTAAATTGTGTCTGCTAAACGTTTATTCACTGGTGAGTCAACATTTCTTTCATAACTAATAGTTTTAGTTCTGTTTAATAACATCCATGTCCATTCAATAATTGCTGAATTTGCAAATGCTTAGAACGCTGCCATTGTGACAATTTTACAACCACATTTCTAAAACAATCATACTAACTATTTTTACATAGTAGCTAGGGGTGTAACGGTACACCAAAATTTTGGTTCGGTACATACCTCGGTTCAGAGGTCACGGTTTGGTTCATTTTCGGTACAGTAAGAAAACAACAAAATATACATTTTTTGATTATTTATTCAACAAATTTGCTAAATCTTCCACCCCAAAAAATTTTCTTAGTGGAATATTTGATGTCCAATTTTTGTTCAGCCCTTCTCAATTTTTATAAATTACTGCCAACGATGAAATGATCCATTTTAATAGCTACAGCAGTAGCATATAGCAGTTAGCAACCCATGACCCACAATGCACTTCTGCCATGACCCTCCCCCGCCAAATTTTTATTGGTTGACGTGGGTGTGACGATTGTTGACGTGGGTGTGACGATTGCCGACGTGGGTGTGACGATTGCTGACGTGGGTGTGACGATTGCCGACGTGGGTGTGACGATTGCTGACGTGGGTGTGACGATTGCCGACGTGGGTGTGACGATTGCCGACGTGGGTGTGACGATTGCCGACGTGTGTGACGATTGCCGACGTGGGTGTGACGATTGCTGACGTGGGTGTGACGATTGCCGACGTGGGTGTGACGATTGCCGACGTGGGTGTGACGATTGCCGACGTGGGTGTGACGATTGCCGACGTGGGTGTGACGATTGCTGACGTGGGTGTGACGATTGCCGACGTGGGTGTGACGATTGCCGACGTGTGTGACGATTGCCGACGTGGGTGTGACGATTGCCGACGTGGGTGTGACGATTGCTGACGTGGGTGTGACGATTGCCGACGTGGGTGTGACGATTGCCGACGTGGGTGTGACGATTGCCGACGTGGGTGTGACGATTGCCGACGTGGGTGTGACGATTGCTGACGTGGGTGTGACGATTGCTGACGTGGGTGTGACGATTGCTGACGTGGGTGTGACGATTGCCGACGTGGGTGTGACGATTGCCGACGTGTGTGACGATCGCCGACGTGGGTGTGACGATTGCCGACGTGGGTGTGACGATTGCCGACGTGGGTGTGACGATTGCCGACGTGGGTGTGACGATTGCCGACGTGGGTGTGACGATTGCCGACGTGGGTGTGACGATTGCCGACGTGTGTGACGATCGCCGACGTGGGTGTGACGATTGCTGACGTGGGTGTGACGATTGCTGACGTGGGTGTGACGATTGCTGACGTGGGTGTGACGATTGCCGACGTGTGTGACGATTGCCGACGTGGGTGTGACGATTGCTGACGTGGGTGTGACGATTGCTGACGTGGGTGTGACGATTGCTGACGTGGGTGTGACGATTGCTGACGTGGGTGTGACGATCGCTGACGTGGGTGTGACGATTGCCGACGTGTGTGACGATTGCCGACGTGGGTGTGACGATTGCTGACGTGGGTGTGACGATTGCTGACGTGGGTGTGACGATTGCTGACGTGGGTGTGACGATTGCTGACGTGTGGGTGTGACGATTGCTGACGTGGGTGTGACGATTGCTGACGTGGGTGTGACGATTGCTGACGTGGGTGTGACGATTGCTGACGTGGGTGTGACGATTGCTGACGTGTGTGTGACGATTGCTGACGTGTGTGTGACGATTGCTGACGTGGGTGTGACGATTGCTGACGTGGGTGTGACGATTGCTGACGTGGGTGTGACGATTGCTGACGTGGGTGTGACGATTGCTGACGTGGGTGTGACGATTGCTGACGTGGGTGTGACGATTGCTGACGTGGGTGTGACGATTGCTGACGTGGGTGTGACGATTGCTGACGTGGGTGTGACGATTGCTGACACTTTCTCCGTCTCTTCCGCAAATGAGATAAATATTTAATATGTTACGGTAATGTGTTAATTTCACACATAACTCGCTCCGGAGTATACGTCACACCCCTGGCTATTTGTTCTGTCGTGTTTATGTTGTGTTACAGTGCGGATGTTCTCCTGAAATATGTTTGTCATTCTTGTTTGGTGTGGGTTCACAGTGTGGCGCATATTAGTAAGAGTGCCAAACTATGAAAAAAACTGTGATTTATAATCCGAAAAATACGGTATCTCACCAGTGCGATCAAGACTTACGTTGGCATGAAGAGCCATCTGTCGGACCAAAAGGGGGAGGTTGCGGTCGGAAACAATTTTCGCCACAGTCGTATCAACCAAGCCTTCCAAGTCTGCAAGGGAAGGACAGGAAGTGAAACACCATCCAAAGGCAGGCTGAAAAAGAGCTGATCTCACCTTTACGACACTGCAGGGTGACCAGATTACACTCATAATCTAGAGGTTTGATAATCACTTCCACAAAGTTAAACTGGCCCTAAACACAAAAAGGGTTTATTGATCCATTTGTGATCATGTGACTTATGGCCGTGTTTTATCGTGCGTGTATACCTTAATGGTGCCCAGTTTGTAGTCCTCGCCAGAATCATTGTACACCACCATGACAAAATCATTGCCGATGTGACGCTTCTTATCGCAGCAGCCTTTGTCGCTCTCTCTGTTAGGCATCAGTGTGGCGATGTGGAAGATGGCTGCAAACACACTCCACCTTAGTGAGCTCCAACAAGGTTATGCTGTCAGTTTTTCTGAACATGCATACAGTTACAATATGGTAGGTCACATATTTTCACTTTCTCATTACACTATGTCCGAAAAGGAGAAGGAAGAAGCGGATCTTATTCAATCCCATCTTTTTCACTTCCTGTAACACAAACAATTTAAATAGTCTTATAATGTAATGAATAAGATTATGAATTTCTTCTTTGTATTCTGTAAACACTTGGAGTTTGAACAGTTTCTTGAAGTGGATTATATTAGTACATTGTCTGGACTTTTTGTTTAATCCATTCCATAATTTAATTCCACATACTGATACACTAAAGATTTCAGGTGTTGTACGTGTATACACACATTTTCCATTAGATTTCTCCCCTAGGTTATATTTCTCTTTTGTTAAGAATTAGGTAACAGGTTATAGTTTGTTTTGTGCATAATAGTAGCTGTTTGCAAATGCACCAAATCATTGAATTTCAATATTTAGATTGAATATATTCAACTGACCTCTTTTGTAACACAGTTAGTGAATGAAGTGTACTTTTGTAGTTATTTCCCCACATTTCTACACAATAACTCCGATACAGTAAGACTAGCGAGCAGTAGAGAATATGAAGTGATTTTTACAAATATATATAGCAGAGGTTGGCAACCCGCATGCGGCTCTTTGACCGCTCTGATGCGGCTCAGCCGCATACTTGCCGACTGCCTGGAGAAGTCCGGTAGATTTCCAAATTTCGGTGTCTCAATCAGAAATCTCCCGGGTAAACATTTTTCGATTTTCACCCAGACATCAACTTTGAGGACGTGCCGTGATGACAATGCCTCGAACACCCTTTCTACATGTCATCGCGCCAGGATTTTCACCATGCTATATTTTGGATGCGACCTCTATCTGAACGCATACGCTACTGCAAGGCATACTTGTTCAACAGCAGCCATACAGGTCAAACTGAGGGTTGTGATATAAACAACTTTAACACTCTTACTAATGTAAAACCCTGTAAAACCCACACCAAAAAAGAATGACAAACACATTTCGGGAGAACATCCTCACTGTAAAACATAAACACGACAGAACAAATACCCAGGATCCCATGTACTCCTGACTCTTCCAGGAGTCTTCCTGACTCCTCCCAACCCCGCACACCTCAACCGACGCACAGAGGTGGGGGTGGGGGGTGTATAATGTAGCCCGGAAGAGTCAGGGATACATTGGATTCTGGGTATTTGTTGTGTTTATGTTGTGTTATAGTGCGGATGTTCTCCTGAAATGTGTTTGTCTTTCTTGTTTGGTGTGGGTTCACAGTGTGGCGCATATTAGAAAGAGTGCTAAAGTTGTTTAAAGGGCCACCCTCAGTGTGACCTGTATTGCTGTTGAATAAGGATGCCTTGCAGTCACTAACGTGTGTCTGCAATAGCCTCTTCAAACAATTCTTTGGGCTGGCAGGCTATTTGTACAAGCTATAGAGGGCGCTAGCGGTAATTCCATCATTGTACGCACTTATTATTGTTCATTGGGTGAACACCAGCGTACATTTGAGAGAATAATTACTCTGAAATTCGTGAGTCTCCCGGGAAAATTGGGAGGGTTGGCAGGTGTGACACTGTCAAACGGCATTCATATAAAACTTGCGGGCCGCGCTAAAATTAAACTTTCATACTAAGGTGAGGGCCGCGTGTCTGAAACCCCTGGTTAATACATAGCACAAAGCAAAAAAAAAAAACTCCGTATGCAGTATTATTTCATTATAAATTTCAAAAGAGTTATGTGGCTCCTATTGTTTTCTTTACTTTGTGAAACGGGTCAAAATGGCTCTTTGAGTGGTAAAGGTTGAAGACTCCTGATATATATTAACACCTCCCAGGGGGTGATCAAGGGTGAAGGGTCAAATGCAAAGAATAATTTTGCCACAACAAGTGTGTGTGTGACAATCATTGGTACTTTAACTTTAACTATATATTTCATTTTATTCTATATTGAATATTCTCTCGCCACATTATTTTTTTATATATCATAAGAGACATTCAGTTCATTTTATCATTTAGTATTACACCACAAAAATGTACTTATTGTACATATTGACAATAAAGAATCTTGAATAGCAAAATTTTAGTTTTGCTGAGATTCAAGGATATTATGTTTTTATCAAACTGTTTAATTTGTTAATTTCTTCTGTTATTATTTGAAAACACCGCCGTGTCAACAGCATATAGTGCTATCTTACAGTCCCATGTAACTTTACAAATGTCATTTGTATAGCGATTGAACAATTTTGGTCCCAGTATTGACCCCTGAGGCACACCGCAAGATACGTTTAAAGCTTCAGACGTGTGTTGGCCAGCTTTGCACGTATTGCTGTTGCCACGTATCGATAAGGAGACAGACATTCACTAAAAAAAGTCTTCCTGCCACACCTTGCATGATGTCGTCATGCCAGCAGTAGGTGAACTCGCCGTCATCGCCGTATTGATCCAGCCCCCCCAAGAAGATCTGGTCGGGGTCGCAGTCCTTCAGGTGGATTAATTTACCGAGGCCGGTGAGAAAGGAAGCGTAACGGTTTGAACCGTACTCGTTGGACAAGATGGACACCTCATTGTTGACCTTGGGAAAATAGGAGAATTTTTGGACTTCATTCATTTTCTACCACTTCTCCTGTGCGTGGTCAAGAGTTAGCTGGAGCTTATCCCAGCTGAGTGGACGCAGGACACATAAAACCAACAAGCACAAACAAATGTGTCCTCACCTGACCTGCTCCGACAAAGATTACTCCAATTTTATGAGTGTCATAAGGAGGCATCTGGTCCAAAACCTTCACAGCACGATCAATCACCTATACACACACACACACACACACACACACACACACACACACACACACACACACACACACACACACACAGAACACACAGAACACACTCATCAGGCAACAGCGGTGTTTCACATACATTCAATCTCGCATTCTATTTATTATTATTTCATTTTATCATAAGAAACACACTATAAGAGAAACTTTTCTGTGCACAATTTACCGCAGGTGTTATTTATAAGAAAAGTACGTTCAGATGTGCGTACCTTGGTTGTATGAATCAGATTTTTTTTTTTTTTTTTGCATATGTACTCCCTGAGTTTTGTGCTTACGTAATGTTCTACGCACTTTAGTAAATGATGCCACTGGTCTACCAGAGAATAAGAAGACATTGCAAAAGAGATCGTGTTGCCAACTTAGTGACTTTGTTGCTATATTTAGCAAGTAATCAGAACCACGTAGTTTATTTTTTCCAAAAAGTGACCCATCTCAGGGTCTTCTCTAAATTGCCGAAGTACCTGTGGCGTTGGGGGTGTGGTTAGGTGCGTGGTCACCAATTTGTTTCAGGCAGAGATTGGATCAATTTAAGATACTCAACCGCCTGCATTCTGTGCAGTCAGACGAGCCTAGATATACCCCGGCTTGGATCCAAACTGCATCAGATACCATCAAAATAACACACATTCTGGTTAGACATTTTCGATACATTTTTTTACATTTGTATAAAAAAAAAAATCAAGCCAGATATTGTAATCGTAATATTTGGGGTTACCCCTAGCAACAGCAGGCGATAAAAACACTACTAGACTTTATAGCATTCTCAACCGTACTAGCTCGTAGACTAATCCTTTTTGGCTGGAAATAGACCAAACCTCCATCTATTCACTCTGGGTTTGTGAGGTGACGGCTTTTCTTAAATGAGAAAAAAATCAGATGCACAATTCAGGGCTCTGTTCAAAAGTTTAAAAAAAAATGGTGGGACTATTTAGAATATTTTACAAGTGAATTTGATGCAACCACCTTAGATCAGTAGGTGCCAACATCTCTACCCACCCCAGCCTCTCTATCGCTTCCCTTATTTCTCTTATTGTTTTTCATTTTTTATTCATGTATTTTTGTACCATATTTTTCGGATTAGAAGTCGCTCCGGAGTATAAATCGCACCGGCTGAATATGCATAATAAAGAAGGAAAAACACATATGAGTCACACTGGAGTATAAGTCGCATTTTTGGGGAAAATTTATTGGATAAAACCCAACACCAAGAATAGACATTTGAAAGGCAATTTAAAATAAATAAAGAATAGTGAACAACAGGCTGAATAAGTGTACGTTATATGACGCATAAATAACCAACTGAAAGCGTGCCTGGTATGTTAACCTAACATATTATGGTAAGAGTCTTTCAAATAACTATAACATATAGAACATGCTATACGTTTAAGAAACAATCTGTCACTCCTAATTGCTAAATCCCATGAAATCTTCTTCCTCGGTGTCTCTTCTGAACAACTCTGCCACTCCAAAAGGTAGACAATGCGCCGTTTCCTCTTCTATCGGTACGTCGCTTACGTCAGAGTCATCATCAGTTGCAGTTTCAACTATCCCAGCCTTTCTGAATCCGGACAGGATGGTTTTGGTTGTCACAGAAGCCCATGCTTTGTTGATCCATCCAATGACATCCATATTATTAGATATTTTACCGTAATGTGTTAATAATTTCACACATAAATCGCTCCAGAGTATAAGTCGCACCGCCGGCCAAACTTTGAAAAAAACTACGATTTATAATCGGAAAAATACGGTATTTATTCTGTACATGGGTTGACAATTTAAAATGTAACAAATAATAAAAAAAATGTAAAAACTGTTTATGAAGCATATGTGTATGTGAATTATATACGGCGCATACTGGAGATATGATCCATGTGAGGCATCCATGAAGTTGTGCGTACTGTCAGTTTTAACTGTCTTGTTCTGTCTTTTTTCACTACGGTTTTCTGAAAAGTCCAAAACAATTTGAAGATAAATAATATTTTTTCATATTTTATTGTTTTTCTCTACTTTCAATTGTTGCTGCTTATTGTACAAAGCACTTTGTTAAGAATTATTCAAGTGTCTAGGGACTTTTAATGACTTTTTTATTAAAACGACTGGCAACAAATCAAGCTTCAATTTATTGCTTTAGAGAATGTACTTTTGTCCCTTGATGTCCCTGACTAAAAGCAATCTGCAGCAATCATGACACCACACGTGTTTCACGCTGCTGCTCCAGTTGGACTTTCTCTCCTTAAAATCACGTGTCTTGTTTACTTCATCAGAACAACTGTTTTTTGGTGAGCAAAGTCTTTTTTGGGGCATCACTAGTCAATACTGCGAAAATACTAGGCTATATTTATCTATTCATACTGTAATGACTGGCTGGTGGTAAAGTTTTATATTTGTGTGGTTTGGATTTGATTTTCATTTTCCCTATGATCTCAAACACACCGTCCGTGCGTAAAAGCGGATTGGGAGATGATAAGAAAGTGTAATGTGTCCGGGAAAGCACAGAAAATAAAGTGTGTGCACGGGGGGTAAAACCTGTTGGAATTGGGCTGGCTGTCATAAGATTGGACAATAAAAGGTAAAAACAGTGCCAGACTTAGTGTGACTTCGTCTGGAGGCTATAGTATATTATCCATCCATCCGTCCATTTTCTGCCGCTTATTCCCTTTGGGGTTGTATTACTTCAATTTGGCTTCACGTCAAAAAAAGGGGGGGGAAACCCTGAGTCTAGTGAACAGTCTTTTGGTGACTTGGACATGAAAGCATGTTAAATAGCTCTACTCAATTTTTTAAAAACGACAGAAACGACAGAAGAAAGTTCATTTGTAGTTTTGAACACATTTTATCATATTTGTGGGCTGGTCATTGGGACACTAACCTCTGTTTTGGGCAGCAGCAGAGGCTTGTTGGCTTCATTGCCAAAAAATGGAGAGTGGTAGAGCTGGAGGAATACAAAGCTGGAATGGAGGAGGAGACAAGGTTTTAGTTACATTCATTTTTTTATTAGAATATAAATATAAGTAAAAATAGCATATCATTTTAAGAGTGGAATGTACTAATTACATCTGGATCTAATGCTAAAATGTAAACTTGAGCATGGATAAAATTGGCTTTTTCTTTGGATTTTTGTGTCGGTCTCAATTAGTGAAAATGGACATTTTACATGACTCACGTAGAGTCAAACAAATAGTAAAATGAATACATCATTGTATAAGTTTAATGTTAGTTTTTGATTATGTCATTCTACAGGTATAATTTTTCATTTGTATTTGATCAAGATAGATTCAACTAGGGCTGCAACAATTATTCGAATAAATCGATTAGTTAGTTTAGTCTTTATTTGAAGGGACAATGCACAGAAACATTAAGCTCAAAGACAGATATGTTCTGTACCAGATTACAGCTAAATAGCTCATTTCCATCTCCAGTCCCTGGCTACCTAAATTAAAGGGATACAAAAATCATGCAATAAAATCATTACAATAAAATCATACCATATCACATAATCAAATTAAGAAAAGTCATAAAATGCCCTTTCATGGACACATACTTAATATACAATACAACCACATCTCATTTACATCATCACACAAGGACAATACATGCTCTCGTTCACATCTGTCATCATTTGTAAAAACAACAAAAACATTTTAACACACACACCTCACAATTTAAAATAAAAATGCTGTCATGGATAAATATAATACAATACACATTAAGTTGATCTGTCAAACACAGTGCCCACCTCAGTGACCGTGTGAGCAGCTTTGATTGCTCCAAAGCCACTTTTTAACTTCAATTGTAAATGTAGAGTAATCTGTTAAACTTTTCAAGTTTGTTGTGAGGTTGTTCCATAGGAAAAAAGCTTTCGTTTATTTTTCTGTTGCTTTGAATGTAATTAATAAAAAATAAAACAGATATATCCGGATCGCATGAAGTGCCTGAAAGTTTTAATATATGCACATAATACTTTCCGCATAGCTGCTGAAATAGCGTGCTCACAAGAGCTGTTGTGTGTGGGTTATCTGGCGGTAAACAGCAGAAATGTTTTTTTCTTTATACTTCTGTTAATGCACACATGATAAATGTGCAATTTTAACATTTATGATGTGCATTTATTGAAAAAAAAAAGAATAAAAGTTATGGCAAGCAGAAAAAAATGTTCAATTATTCTATAATGGAAACTTGATTTACAAACTTATCTAGCTAAATGTGTCTTTGTTTACAAACGCTGATTAATACATTAATTTTGTGTCCCGCCTAGAAGCACAAAGCAGGGTGCAGCATTTTCAACAGGCCAGCTGTGGAGTTAAAAAAAAAAAATAAAAAAAACTATTTGTGAGAAGTACACTATTGACGCTCACAAGTACGAATAATTGACAAAGCAGGCCTCCTACCACAGTAAGTTTCAATTGTGCGCCTCTTCCAAGCGCACACACCCACACGACCCCTCTTCCCGTGTCCCTCTGTTCTCCCCTTTTCTCATCAGTTCTTCCTTTGCCAATTTTATTATAAGTGGATTTTACCTTTTTAAATGTATATCATTGCAGCAATATGGTTATTAAAGTTATATTTTTTGATTTCTGATCATTTGTGAGGGCATCAAAGGAAATGTGCGTGCATGTGCTGGCAGAGCAGCGCATACACAAGACAGTCGCTTGTTGTTGTTGTTTTTGCTTGTTATTAAAGAGCTCACTCCCTTGTTATGTTTGTTTGTTGATATACAGTAATATATTGTGTTCAAAGTATACAAACCCTCACTAAAATGTGGACTTTTGTCGATGCTGGAACCCATTATTCATATTTACATTACATTGTTTTTTATGGATATATTTGCTTCACTATACTCACTTTTTTGATTCACGAACCCTTTTCAAGACCCAAAACCCAGGTTCCATCCTATTTTACTAAAATAAATCGATAGTTGCAGCCCTATGTTCAACACAGCAGCTTTAATCTCACTTCCGTACCTTGGACTGAGCCCAGATGTCTTCTCAGTGTTGCTGGGTCCAGGTCGACTGTGATACGAATCTCTGTCAGTCCTCCTCTCCCTCCTAGAAGACGGCGCTGATACAGAGATGGTGTGGCCCCGGGGTCTGTGGCCCCCGCCGGGTGAGATGGGCCCTGTTTGTGCTCCAGCTGGTGGGAACTCCAACTTCATTCTTGCTCCACCGCTTTGAGGCGGCACCAGCGCAGTCGCTTCCTTTACGTGACTCGACACGGGGGGTCCATGGAGGTCGCCTCCTATGTTCTCCCTCTCGGCAGGCGGCTGGACCTTGACCTCTGAAAGCACTCTGGACTGCCCGGCGTCTCCCAGCATCTTCTCTGACTCCATAGCAGCTTTAGAGAAGGCTTCTGGTAAGGTTTGAAGTTCTGGGGAGGAACTGGACTTGTTGAGTCCGTGACCCTGGGACTGGTTGGTGCCCTGGAAGAGCAGTTCTTGGCTGCCAGGGGAGGAGAGCCCCTGACTAGGCTGATCGATTGGAATGGCTCCCTCGCTCACTTCCTCCAAGGTGGACTTTTCATCATCTTGACTGGAGGTGGAAGATGACTAACGGGTCCAAGCAGAATAAAACTTAAATCCTTTATATCTTCAAGTACACCTTGCACTTTGACCTTTGTTCACACTCACCCTGCTGAGCGTTTTAGGAATTAAGGCCGAAATGAAGATGGGGTCGGTCGGCATGGGCTCAAACTCCTCACTCTCAAGCCAGTCGGAAGGGGTTTGTGCACTTGTGACCCCTGCCCCTTCCTCCTTTACCACGACTGAGTCTACAGCACAACACAAAGTCAGACATTTGTGAGTATATCGAATAAATCTACCAAGAAAAATGTTAGTCATAACAACAAGCTGTCAGCTGAAGTAAATATGTCATCTAAACACAAACACATGCACGTAAACATCAGTCTAAAGCTAGAAACATTGATCCCAATCACAAACAGATCAATGCGGGAATCTATCCATCACTGACATATTTGTATTTATAAAAGCAGTAGGCTCGGGCAGTATGTATGATTTGGATTGCTGTACATATTTAAATTCCAAGTCAGTTTCATTTGAATAGACTTTTCAAACAGGAATTAGAATTGAAATTTCAATTGATAATTTTGGTGTAAAGTGTTCCCTTTGCAGTTCACTTCATGCGGTCTCAGTGTATCACAAATTTTAAAGCACCTTTGAGCATACTGAGTTTTAAAGTGGATGAAAGGTTTGAAGTGTGTGTTAAAGCTGTGTGGAGGGCTTGTAAAGACTTTAAAAGAACATCATATTCATATACAGTAAAACATCAAATAAAAAGCGCCCTTTCTTTGCTGAAATTCATCTTCAACTTGGGGTCTGGAATGTACCCCCTACAATAATAAATGCTTTACAATACATGACTGTTTTATCAAACCATCCATTTTCTTCTGCTTATACGAGGTCAGGTCGCGGGGGAAGCAGCCTAAGCAGAGAAGCACAGACTTCCCTCTCCCCAGCTATTTCGTCAAGCTCCTCCCCAGGGATCCCGAGGCATTCCTAGGCCAGCAGGGAGACATTGTCTTTCCAACGTGTCCTGGGTCTTGGCTGGGTGGCATTTAAAATGATTACCATAAACCTCATCCACACGGTTTTCAGTTTCCTATATTCAGACAAGGTTTTAAGCACTAGAGAATGGATGGAAGTATGTAGTGATGTGCGGAACGATACTGAAAGCTCAATACCACCAATACCAAATGTTTATGCTCTAATATAAATTCCCATATTAAAATATTGATACTTTTGATACTTCAATTAGGGGTGTCCAAACTCTTTCCACCAAGGGCTGCATACTGAAAAGTCAAAGTATGTGCCATGTTGATATTTTTTTATTCTTTTTTTTAAATTCTAAAAACAGACATGTGCCCAATTGTGGTGTTTGTAAGGTATGTTTTTAATCATTTGGCAATAAAAACATTATCGTAATTGCAATGAGTTGAATTACACTTCCTGTAACTCCAATTCAATTGTTTTTTCAAATATTGAACTCCAGCCATTCTTTACTACTGTTTTTAATGACTGATTGTTTCATAGTTCTTGGATATCTAAATATGCAAATGAAACCTTTAATAAAGTGCACAGTCTCAGTGATACTGCCCAAACCTATCACCCTTGAACAGTGCATGCATCTATTGGTTTGGTGGTTGTTGTTTATCTCAGGCCAAACTCAGTGCAACAGCAGCCCAGACTCCCCACAACTCCAAAACCAAACTCTGCAGTCATTTGAAGAGGAAAAGATCAAAATGATTATCTTTGACACCAACAAGTTTGCACCTATAAGCTGCAGCTCTACAAAAAAAAGTGTTCTTCATGCCAATAAAGTTCAAATTTGTCTGGGCTTTTCTGTTGGCACCCTCAGGGAAGGCAATACATTTTAGACTCACGAGAGTTAGAAGACGATTAGCAAAGGACAATCAATGTTAGAAGAATACAAAAATAAACCACCATTAGACTAATTGGAGAGCAGCCCTTCCCCTGGTGATAAGAATTCATCTGTTGCCTCACTTGTACAAATATGTAACCATCCTTTGCATGACCGAGTTGTCTGTGATGAGCCTAACAAGCTCCTGCCAAATAATGTGGGACGTTCAATACGTTAGGGAAATAAACTGGCTTTATTTACAAGAACAAAACAGCTGCTAAAGGTTAGTTTGGGATTCAACAGCTTCCTTTGAAAACCATTGCGGCACTAATGCTGTGATTTATTATTTTGGTTAAGATGTTGGTATAATATGGTGAATGTTTAGCTAGTTATATGTCATTTATGTGATAGGTGACATCCCTTCTGTTTTCTGCAAATCTAAAGGAAGAAAATACGCACATTTTAACATAATTCCTCCTTAAAATTATTTGTAGGGGACAAAACCAGCTTTACTTGCCGTCACTGACAACCGTAATGCACAAGTCAGAAAAAATTACTAGACCAGGAATGATCGAGAAGGAGCTGGGTTGGGTTTTCACACATGGGGGACAATACCTGCCCAGGAAATGCTCCTGTGCAACCTGCCAGGGGCCGGAGGGCCTATGAAGGCACTGCCCTGACCTAGAAACCAGAGAGCGTCGCCCACTGCAGGCAGGTGCAGGTAAGCCAATCACAATCACGATGGTGACGAGGGACAAACATGACAAGCAAAGCCATCAGAACAAGAGAAGGGAAAAAATGCATCACAACAAGAGGGGAAATGCTGACAAATGAAAAAAGGTGGCAAATAAAAATGATCCATTAAAAAAACAGCATCACTGACAAGTGGGTGCTTGGAAAAATACATGCATCTTTAATAGTCTCTTCGACAATTTCATTGTAATGGAGATCTTTTTTTTTTTTTTTTTAAAGATTTGTAACTTATTGTTTGAATAAGGCCATTTTAATAACTTTCTGCCCTTGTGTGATGAACATGAAAAAAGAAATGTGATTTTTAATTGTAACCAAGTAGGGATGTCCCCATCAACATTTTGTCCTCCAATTCCGTTCCAGTTTTTGGCCTCAGATCCGATTCGATTTCGAGTCCTGATCCGATACTTTAAGTAACATTTTTTATAGCAAATAAATAAAAGTAAACAATACCAGAGATTTATAAAGCCTATCTTGCTAAATTTAGAATTTGCTAGTAATGTTGTAAACTAATTATGTATTAAATTAGGGGTATTGACTGCTACATTTAAACATTTTAAGGAAATCCCATTTAAATAATTTGGGTTTTGACCTCATATCCTTCATGTGTCCATAACTCATTGGCAAACGTTGACGCAAACGACCCAAAAAAAATTATTTTCAATACTAAGAACAAGATTGATCTAATCATTGTATTATCATTTATAAAGGGGTACTGCAATAGGCTATATCTGTATCAGGCACCTCTACTTTACATCAACGCTTTGGCAGTTCAACTTATTCGGGCAAAATGGAGCACCTTAGAAATTATTCAATCTGACGTTTGTTTTGCTGAAAAGAAGATAAACATAATGATCAAACCCTGTTTCTTATCTGTGCATACCACCACATATATTTTTCTATCTCGTTTTAATAGTGAAAAGATGTACCAAATGGGGGGAGGAGTGAGTGAGTGAGTGTGTGAGTGTGTGCGTGTGTGTGTGTGTGTGTGTGTGTGTGTGTGTCCAACACACACGCCAAGTTAACTTTTGAAGCAGCCACATGGCTAAAAGCATGTGTGAAGAGCAACCATTTATAGAAAATGTGCCAGCTGCAGCGCTGGTATTGGTACAGTTTGCAGAAAAAATAGTTATTCCTTAATTCTACTCACCTCGCTTTATTAAGACAACTTTTAAATAGAAGAATCTGGAAGGAATCTTTGATGTAGGAAAGAATAGAAACATAATGGTATTTGGAAAAACTTGGGTTTACTTTCCGCAATGGTGGTGAGGATGAGCATCTTAGAGGCGTCTGAACTGTGGCTAGATAACGCGCTAGTTGCAGTTTGCTCTCATATTGAAGCTGGTGTTCTGGCAAGACACGCACACTCATGGAATTTATACAACGGCTGCATGTGAGTAACAAGAAATGTAACGGTCTCCCTGAGCATGCATCAATTTCTAAGAAAGCTTTTATGCAAATACTATTTTAGCTATGTAAACGCTAAGACATCTGTGGTTACGATTGGCTGGGGTCAGAAACTAATTAGCCAATCATTAAAGAAAAGCAAACATCGAATCTCGATCTGATCCAAACTTTTTACATGTATGAAAAATCTTAGATCATGGGTACTTTTTCAATCACATTATTTCACTCACAGGAAATAAGAGCACAACTGTACTAGAGTAGAATTCAGTGAACACCACACTGTTAGGAATGGATGATAATTTTTTCTATCGCAAACAAAATTACTAAATGTTTATGTAATGGAGTCGTCTATCAATGACAATGACAATAACAAAAAGCAGAGTTTCTCTTCTTAAAATATGTCACACTCACCCGTGTTGGAGCGCTGAATCACATGTGCTTTCCCTCCAGCACTGCCGTGTGCTTGGCTAAAAGGCTCAGCTGGTGCAGGAGCCGCCGTGCTGGCTGGAGCACTGGCCGTCTGGGCAGGAGGTTCCTTTACTCCCTCCATTGCCATGAGGACAGTGGAGAGCTCCTGCAGGGGCATATTACCAAGCTCGGAGGAGAAGGGACTGGGCGGGTTTTCCAGACACATCAACCAGCTTGTGTTACCTGGTATCGAGAATAAAAGAAGAGATCTGTAAACGCAATGGCTGTGACTCGGTATAACCATTTACCTTAATTTCCTAATTTGCAATGGATTCGTGGCTTTAATATTGTTAACATCGATCTCTATATTCATTTTAATATTCCTAATGTATCATGATCATAATATTATGATTTAGTCTACATGGATGTAGCTCAACTTCACATATTTAATGTAAACATTGTTAAAATAGCATGAACACCTCTACTAGTTGCAGCCAAATAGTGCACCTTGTTTGCCTCAACAGCTACAGGTTGAACAATCAACTTCACACTGACAAAAGAATCATTTCTTGAGTTTGATTGCACTGTTATAGATCTAAATTTAACACGGGCCAGAGATTCCCATATTTCTTGAACTAAACACCCATCTGTTTTAATTTAAATTGATAGTGAATGAATCAAATGCTTTTTTTCAGGCATTAGTGTGGTCAGGAAATCTATGACAACATTAATTTTGAGCTTGATTCATAATAAGTGATCGAGCTTTAAGTAATTGTTCGATTCCAGGTTTAAACATTCCCGTCACTGTTGTTTTGTTCCTTTTCAAGACACTTTACCCACCTTTCTCCCAGTGCCACCCACACTGGTTTAAATGTAAATAATGGGTTTTACAATGTAAAGCGCTTTGAGTATCTACAGAAAAAGGGCTATAATTCACTTCATTATAATATTTCAAGTCATAAAGAGTTGGTTAAAATCTTGAATTAATGCACTTTTAAGGGGTTAGACATTTTTTTTTTTTTTTTTTAAAAGACTAGTTTTAATTTGCTCTCTCATACCAGATGGTCTTCGAATGAAGATCTCAGCCCAACCCTGCGTGAGCATGGGGACAAACTCGGCCAGGCTTGGGTTGTCTTTGAGCGGTTGTGGGGCTGACGGAGTGGCAGAGGTGGAGGAGGAAGGACTGAGGCTATCCAGGGTAGGAGCAGCGGATGTAGACAGCGATGCAGCTAACTCTCCCTCTGAGGGGGACACTAAAGGGCTAAGGCTTTGGGCCGGACCAGCACGAAGAGCGTGACCACCTGGAAAAAAAGAGTCAAAGCAGTATGAATATACTGTATGCAAAACAACCCAATTCTCACCAAGCAAAACCTGTGTGAATGAGGGTCAAATACTACCTGACATGGAGCGAACCCGTATGCGAGTGGCCCTGCTTTGTTGCTGACTTGACTGGGATTCCAATTTGGCGGGTGCCTCTTTAGTTATCCGGGTGTGCAGTGATGGATCAGACCTGCTGGGCCACATAGCAGCACATTCAAATAATCAGAACTCAACACTACCTGATTTTTTTGTTTTTTGTTAGGAACATTGAGCATAAAATGTCACACCTGGTCATTTCCCCTCCTCCCCCCAGTCGATCAGCCATGTCCAGGCCCAGCATTGCTTGAGTGCGGACCCCTGCGCTGGTGGTGATGGTCACCAGCTTATTGCCCACCAGCCAGGTCATACTGCGACCTCCTGTCAAGAGGAACTCTGCAATTGGAGATCTAAAAGGAAAGTCAAATGAGTAAAAATGAAGTAAAATCAATCTATCAACAATTAAAGTTTATATATACAGGGACGGTGTGGCTCGGTTGGTAGTCCCAGCAACTCGAGGGTTCTAGATTCGATCCCCAGCTTCCGCCATCCTAGTCACTTCCGTTGTGTCCTTGAGCAAGACACTTCACCCTTGCTCCTGATAGGTCATGGTTAGGGCCTTACATATCAACAGTGTGTGTGTGAATGTGGAAATGTTGACATGATCGACCGATCAGCTGCTTCCTTGTTCCTATACTCGTGAAACTTTATTGTAGACCATAATTCATGCCTCTCATCTGGATAGTAGAAGACCGAAGACGTATTCCGACAAGTTGGTCCACTACGACAGCCAATTTAAACCCGGAAATGACGAGAACACAAAAAGATGCTTGGTTCCGCCCCACTTTTTTTTGTGAGGATTTTGAGTCATTCTACATTTATACAGGAATATATGAACATTCTAGCAGTCGGCATCCTAATGACAGCAGATCTTGATGTTGTATTATGTTGGTTGGCTCTCATGAAGTCTGCAGTGAGCAGTGATTTTAAAAAAAAAGCGAACGTTGTGATGCGTTTTTTTAAATTAATGTGCTGCCTTGCTTAAACTGATCTAAATACATAAATATTAAATGTTATCCTAAATGTACCGCTGCTACATCACATTCAATACAGGCCAAATTTGGACCAACCTTCTCATTCAATGAGTTTTCTTTATTTTCATGACTATTTACGGATTGTCACTGAAGGCATCAAAACTATGAATGAACACCTGGAGTTATGTACTTAACACAAAAAGGTGAAATAACTGAAAACATATTTTATACCCTAGTTTCTTCAATACAGCCACCCTTTTGCTGTGATTACTGCTTTGCACACTCTTAGCATTCTACCGATGAGTTTCAAGAGGTAGTCATCTGAAATTGTTTTCACTTCTCAGGTGTCATAGTTCTGATGCCTTCAGTAACAATATACAATGTAAATAGTCATGAAAATTAAAATTAAAAACGCATTGAAATGAGAAGGTGTGTGCAAACTTTTGGCCTTTACTGTATATACTTATGTATATGAAACCTTAATGGAAGTGTTTGAATGTTTTTCTAAGATTCCATTGTAAGCAGACTTTGCATCTCATTTATTTAATATTTAGAAGGCATTAAATAAAATACATAATACGTCTTTCATAATGATTGTAAACAATAGGCAACAAGTTTTCCTTTAAACACAAATGCTTTAAAAAGCTTCACAAACCACAACGACATCCTCAGCTCCGATCCCACATCCGGGCAAGAAAACAACTCAACCCAGTGGGAACAATGAGAAACCTTGGAAGGGACTGCAGATGTGGAGACACCTCAGTCTCTTTTCCTCTGAAGATAGATAGATCATCATAATTTTGTGCCAAGAGAGCATAGCTTGTAGGTTCAATGTACACATCTAAATATCTTAGTTGCTCAGACAGTAATGTGTTTTTATAGGTTTAGATTTGGGTATGTTGTTTTTAACAGGAAAAGAGATGTCGCTTGTTTTGATATTAAAATTTAAGCTGGCACCAGTCACCGCGTAAGGTAATCAAAGTGCAGGAATTTTGCGATCATTTTTATCTAAAATGGTAATACTAAGCTGTTGAGAGTTATGCCAAAGTCGTTATCGTTTATCCTAAGATCCCTAAAATATAGTCTTGTTTACCGATGAAAACACGGTGCCTTACAAAAACAGTAATTCTGAATGGATACTCTTCGTGATTTACTTCCCGCCCCTACATGCTTCTGTGACTGGATAGATTCCTAACTTGTCCCACAAGTCTTAAGACGATATTAAAATATGATTGGATTTTGTCTCTGTCAACATTTTCGTCTTGTTTTTATTCGTCGACTAAATCGTCAATTCATTTCGCCATTGTTTTTGTCAACGTGTATTAGTAGTCATTCGTTATCGTCCTATTATAGTCAATGGAAAAAAAGTCGTTGACAATAACTAAGGCGAAAATTTTTAGTCAACAATTAACACTGCCCCACAGGTGTAGCTCTCTTCTGGCAAGGGTAATGATCCTTCTGCTGGTTCAGATAAGTTTTTTTTTTTACAAATTCCACTTCTATTTTGTCAACTTTAATATGTTTTTGCCGCTGTACCAGAGCCGAGGACATCACAAACTGTGGTTTAGCCTTTTCTTGAGGTGGAAAAAGTTGCAAAAGAGAACTCTGTTTTGTTTATTTTAATGAATGACTATTCCTTTAAGTATTTTTAATGAACTTTTGAAGATTCACCATATGAATGCTAGCGCCTGTCCATGTGACATTACTGACACCTAGTAACCAGTCAGTATACACTACTATGTATCATCATCAGTTTAATTAGTTTATTTATTGTTAAAAGATTTGACTGTTCATCAACTATGGGCAAGATCAAAATAATCAGATTTAAATATGAAGGTCCTTTATAGTATCACAAAATGTGTGTTTTCTCACCTTTTGGGCAGTGCTGAGAAGTTGGAGAAGACATATCGTGCCATCATGTCCAGACACGTCTCAGTGAGTTCCAGGTGGACCGTCTTCAGGCCCTCATCTGCTTGAGTTACTGCGTTTTCGTCAGCGGAGCCCAGGCTGCAGGTGGTGTTGGAAGTTTGCATCCTACACAATGCAACATTAAGAGAGAAAAACAAGAGCAAGGCAGAATTGCAGTGAGTGGAAGACACACAGCGTCCAGATTTATTTCAACATCTTGTCCATGCACACAGAGACATGCAAGCACTGTAGCGGAGATACAGAGAGAAATGCAGAAGCCCAAAAAATACACACACCTGTCTGTACAACATGCTATCTGGGTGTACAGTACAAGCATGTGTGTTTGCAATCACAAAACAAGCAGCAGCAAAGTCACATGCTTAACAAACCGCACAGGCGTGTTTGTTGTTGGTCATATTGAATCTCACTCACATAAAAGGATTTAAAACAACATTGTGAGTCTAAATTACAGAGAAACCTCACAGATTTGAAGATAATTCTGCAATAAAATCATGGTAGGTGCTGACTTAAACCACACTGGGAATTAAGTGTTTAAAAATTATACTTACCTTGCCTCTTTTTAACCATACACATGTATTTTATGAGCTAGACAGATCAGTGCTCGGCAAAATAACTAATAGGATAATGTAAGACTAATCTATTATCTCAGAAATGTGTATAGACACACAAATACCATCATCGTGTTGGTGGTTGTGAAATGAGAGCCATTGGGCAACACGTTTCAATCAAACCAAGTAAAAACTGTAAATGGGCCACCAAAGATCAGAGGTGGCAGGCTATGAAAAATCTACATTGCAGCTGTGTGTGTAAGACTGTTTTTGCATGAAAAGGAATTTCATTTGAAATCATTATTGTCACTTGTCAAACAGGAGTACAATTACATCCCAAAGCAGTGTTTCCCCATAACACTACAATCTATTTGAGGCTTTAGGTTGCAGGGGGATGATTTAGCCATGAGACATAGGTACATTATTAATAGATTAGTCCAATTAGGTACAAGTTTACATTTATATTCTGATGCTTTGATTATTTGTTTAATGCACAGGTGTCAATGGTCAACAAGGCCGCATCATTTCACGTGACCCGCTGCATCATTTTATATGGCTCACCGCTTCATTTTACATGGCCCGTCCCACTAAAGTTAAAGTTAAAGTACCAATAATTGTCACACACACTAGGTGTGGTGAAATTTGTCCTCTGCATTTGACCCATCCTCTTGTTCACCCCCTGGGAAGTGAGGGGAGCAGTGGGCAGCAGCGGTGCCACGCCCGGGAATCATTTATGGTGATTTAACCCCCAATTCCAACCCTTGATGCTGAGTGCCAAGCAGGGAGGCAATGGGTCCCATTTTTTTATAGTCTTTGGTATGACTCGGCCAGGGTTTGAACTCCCAACCTACCGATCTCAGGGCAGACACTCTAACCACTAGGCCACTGAGTAGGTAGCCTAGGTGCCTATTTTATGTGACCAGTCGCATCCTTTTGCGTGATCCCTGCATCAATTTACACGGCCTGCCGCCTCATTTAATGCGACCCAACACACCATTTTACGTGGCTAGACATCAATTTACGTGACCCGACATCATCATTTTACGTGGCTCGCAATAGACTGGAAACACTTCCTAGATTTCAAAGATTATTTTTATTCCCAATTTTTCTGTACTGTATTATTTATTTTAAATTGTGACTGGAAAAAATACTGAATGCAAATGTATACCTTTGAAATGTATTTATTTGACTATCATGCAAAAATATATTCCAAGCATTGGTTGGGAATCAAAAATATATGCTTAAAAATCTGCTTGTCACTTTGACTTACAATTTTAAACACAGTTATCCATCAATTTGTAATAATAACCAAACGTAATTGCTTATGCAAATTGTTTAATATAATTGTATGGTTTACTTTTACAAGTGGCCCTCTGAAGGAAGCCAGAATCGCATAATGTCCGTCAACGAAAAATATTTTGACAACCCCGGTTTAATGAGTGTCACTATTACAAGTGATCAAATCTGGACCATGTACCGGACTTTAAATACGTAGACAAAGTTTCAACGCGGCCGCTGCAATAGAGCGTAAGTGAGAACGGTGGTGTGCTGGGACTGTGATCTGTGTGCGGTGAACAGCAGGGATTTTTTTTTTTTTACTAATGCACATACGTTAAATGTAGAATTTTAAGGTTGATGATTTATTAGAAAAAAAAAATTACATTTATGGGAAGCAGACAAACACATTCCAGCTATAAACTGTGTTTAATCTCATTACTTGATTAATTGAAATTCGGACCATATTAAAAGTTAAAGTACCAATGATCGTCACACGCTGGAAGCCGGCAGACCCGTCAGCGATCCTGTTCTGTCTCCCTGTAATGTTTGTCTGATCTTGAATGGGATTGTGCTGAAAATTGTAATTTTCCTGAAGGAACTCTCCTGACGGAATGAATAAAGTACTATCTAATCTAATCTAATCACACACACAATAGGTGTGGCGAAATAATTCCTACAAAAATCGATGGATGTGCCCATAAAATCTAGATTGATCTGAAAACTCAATAAATACAACAGAACCTGGTTGGAAAAACATTCTCTGAAAGATGTGCTGCGTATAAGTTGTGTAAGGAGGCAGAGTTAGGTTGCTATCCACTGTAAGGAGTTGGAATGACAAACTACATTCTCACGTAATCCAATTATAATGTGTTTACAAGTGTGGGCAACATGTAGCACCAAATCTGTTCATGGTGGTCCAAATGTATCTGTACCCGGCC
Organism: Nerophis ophidion; assembly: GCF_033978795.1. Classification (NCBI taxonomy): domain Eukaryota; kingdom Metazoa; phylum Chordata; class Actinopteri; order Syngnathiformes; family Syngnathidae; genus Nerophis; species Nerophis ophidion. The sequence continues at coordinate 43,663,126 of NC_084630.1, read as the reverse complement.
GCATCAAATAAAATTACTGTATGGGAAACACTGCGAAGTGACAATATGTTATACAACTGCATTGTAGATAGCACAAGTCACACTGAAGCATACCACAAAAGGCACAAAGAATAGAAAGGGCGAAAGTGTGCAAGTGCATGTTTTTGTTGAGGTTTTAACTTCTATAGTCTGTTCTCAAACTGCATCAAAGGTTCAGCCCAGCTAGTCCTATAATCCCACTCTTGGAGATTGCCATGGTCATAGCAGCACAGTGTGTACGTGAGTGATGCACAATGACGACAAACAAAGAAGACTGTTGTGTTGCTGTTGTCCCCATCACTGATCGAGTGACCCATCGAGAAAAAGGAGCATTGCAGGATGCACTTGTCAGATTCACACCATTTTAAATACGCATGCTCTCTGTCCCCTTCAGTCAGAATAACACCCAGCAAACAAGTCAGAGCAAATATTAAAAATAAAATGAAAAGCCAAATTTTGAGTCAACAGAAAATCATACAGAAAAACATCCAAATGAACTTGTCGCATGCAACAACTAAATCTAGAGGAGCAAGGGTATGATGGCAGCACACAAGAACCAAAGAGTTAGACACACAAACCCCGGCATGCAACATCAGTTCCAGGTAACCCTGGCAATAGATACCCACCCGACGGCCCCGCATGACAATGACCCAACACCCCATCAACCATCCCATGGAGAAAGCAATTGAAATTTTGGTTGTTGTTGTTGTTGTTTTTTTTAGTTGGTTACTCAGAGGACTCTCTAACCTGCGGACCGCATGTTCGGAGACACTGATGCTGCGGGATCGGAAAGCGTCCATGGCTGACAGGTCCCGCAGCTCTTTTACTGGAGAGCTGCTGCTATTGGCTACCACCGCTGCCGCCTTCGCCATTTTTGCTGCCCGAAGACTGGGCGATGAGGAATACCACGGCGAAGGATTGAGGGCAACGAGGAGGGGTTACAGTAGCGGTGGGTAGTAAGGGGGTGAGTCATCGTCAAGGTGATGGTTTAGGGGTAATGGGAGGGGGTGTGTGGTGGTTTATCAGGAGGCAGAAGGAATCGTAACACCAACACCATAGTAACATGAGCGGGTGACCAGGCAGCACAATATGGTGGGATTTACAGAAGATGGTGGTAGGGCACAGAAAATCAAAGGGCAAAAGTCACATGATACGGGCAGGGAATGTGTGGAAGGGATCCAGGATGACCCGACCACCCCCCCAAAACCACAACCGCAACACAGCACCCAATCGCAGGAGGCAGGGGAGGCGCCAAACGAAAATATTGAAAGAAAAAACAAAACAGGGTGAAAATTAACAGCAGTTAAACATCATGAATCAGATAACAGGACAGTGAAGGAGAACTCAATTTATAAAGACCAACTAAAAGAAAAGCAAAAGCTACAGTGCAGGGTAAAACAGTGAAGCTACAGTTTTTTGAAAACTAAAATAATCCAGGAGAGCAACAAAATACATGGTATTTTACACAGCAAAAAAACAGGTCACAAATATGACTATTGAGCAAAATTACGCAAAGTTTACATCAAAGCATATCCAATACATATCTAGACCACAAGGAAGTGTTTTAATGTAGATTAAAATTATTCTTTTTTTTCCATTTCACTATTAGTTTTTTTTTTTTTTATGAATTACAATTAGAGATCGTGCGCATTATGCTTTTGACAGTTATTATTCAAGTTAAGACTAAAATCAGGATAAAACTACAGCGTCACAGCACCAGGGGAAGTGGGACGGGCTTGCTCCTCTCTCTCCAAACCCTTCCACAGAGTTTGATGTGCAGCTCCAAATACTTCTAACCTTACGTCAACAGCAACACATACCACCGAGCTTTGATTGGCCGGTTTTTGGCAATACGTCCTTCCAATGGGTCGCCTTTCCAATTGTTTCCTCATGCAAAAACTTTATTTTTAAATCAAACGCCTTCTGCTTTAGATGTACAATGAAAACAACATCTACAATGAAAGTGGCCGGTCCACATTGTTTACTTCCAGTTTCAACAATGATCTGGATGTTGATTTAGCTGCCAATCTAGTCAAGGAGAGTTGTGGTTGCTCACTCTTAGAAAAACGGGGCCCCCTAAAGTTTGAACTGAGAATTGCACGCCTCACGGTTAACGCACTTAGAAGAGCGATGACAAGGATCAAGCCAGCGTTGGAGGAGACTGTATTGCAGCTACCCAGGAGCATAATACAGGATTAAGTGTTGTAATGGTTTTACAATTTTATATTAACAGTAACTCTAAGATTATTTTTTTTAATTCCAGTGTTTCCTGTGGGGTAAAAATTGTTTGCAATCGGACCACTGTGCTCAATCATATAGGTTCCAGTGCATTGGATTCCTGGTAATTTGGCTTATTCCTTTTTCAGGAATTGCACTTGAATCCAAAATGGAATGTTGTGCAACAACAATTGTAGACCTCACACGCATACATACATACACACATGCATATATATACTGCACAGCAGCATATTAAGAGGTGTTTCTAATATACTTAGTGTCAACTTAATGCCTCTTTGACAGTGTATTGCTGTCTGGGTCTCATATGCATTTGAGTGCGTATGTAGTCAGGCTAAAATATTAGACCTAACATATTTTTTGTATTTAATTATTAATGCTGAACAAGCCCAAAACCCCACCTGGATAGATACATAATTCTACACTACAGGACTTCGCCTTATAACATTATTTTGTCCTTCCACATATGGATATAACTATTATCCTGTTCATCATTACACTAAAAGTAAGTAACTTAGTTATAATTTGAAAAACAACAGGTAATGAGCAAACAATTTAAGAGTGTAAAAACATGTACATTTAATTAAATGGATCACCATGGCAACCTGAGAGTACTCATTGCAAACATTACCATTTGTGCTGAGGCCTCTGTTACCTTGGAAACCCCAACAACGCACGGTGTGGCCTGCTGCAGAGTTACATCCCCACTAGCAAATGTACGTATACTTTACCTCTTGGGCCTTTCGTTGAGGCTAGTGCTTCGGGCACGAAATGAACTCTGCTCGTGGCCGTCATCAAATGGAAGCAGGGCGTTGGAACGCAAACCCTGAAGAAGAAGAAACAGCACTTCAAAACAGGTGCAGTGGTACATTAAATCTAAACCATTGGTCATTCACTGTGAAAAAACCCTTAAAAGGATGTAGTTGGAGTCTTGCAATAATAAAGTTGATTTTTAGTAAAATGAAGACAGTTAATAGCTATAGTTGAGGTTATTTTTGTAAAATAATCTTGGGAAAATACACGGCTTTAACAAGAGAGGGGCCTAGCATGTTTTCCATTATTACATCGCTCTTTATAATTTAACAGTATGTTCAGGTAATTATTAAGATCTTGAACTAGTAGAGTGCCCATAATATACTAAAGCTAAACTACTTTAAAATGCACAAGTTAACTGTAATACAACACAATAATGTGTTGTGTTGTAAATACAGTCATTCCTGGCCACTTCGCTGTGCCAATTTTGCCACTTAGAAAATTCCATCCGTCCATCCAGTAGCGCTTGTCCCTCTCGGGGTCGCTGGAGACTATCCCAGCTGCACTGGGGCGGAAGGCAGGTTGCACCCTGTTTTTTTAAATATATCTATTAGTGAAGTGTAAAGTGGAGTGGACTATATTTATATAACACTTTTTCTTAAGTGACTTAATGTGCTTTACATTGACAAATAAATTATTTACTGAGAGCAAGGTATTTTGCCCAAGGCCACAACAGCAGTGACTAGGATAACAGAAGCTGGATTCAAACCAGGAACCCTCAAGTTTCTTGCCGGCTGCTCTACCATTTGAGCCATGCTTCTACATATAATAATTCATACGATGGTTCCATTTCACTATCGCTTTTGTTTAGGCAAAAGTCTGCATACAAAAAAATATGCAAGCAAAATTATGTTTTGGCCTAAATTAAGCATTTTCAAGGGTAAAATCCGCTAAATTAACTTAAAATAACAAATCAGAGGTACTGTGCGATACTGCACCGATCATAATCTTCATCGAGTAAGTTGCAGTATTTTCAGTGGTTTGTGGTTGTGTTAAAAAACTATGTGTGTGAGTCCAGATTAATGTAAGGTATGTCTATATGCATAACAGAGCAGTATATATTTTATTTTCTATTATGTCTATTTAATTGGGTAAAACAGGTGTAGCGTTAGTAGGTGTTAGTTATTTCATGTGTACAGGACTCTAAATATGTTTTTTTTTTAAACATATTCAGTGTCTTTTTTTTATGATGAACTATAAAATTATTTGATTCCAACTTTAAGAAAATGTACAAATTGCAATCAGGTCTGGAACCATTTAACAGCGATAAACGAGGGACGACTGTATGACATGTTCTTCACCAAACTAAATCAACATAACCTCGGTCACATAATCTACAAAATTCCTGTTTTTCACAATGTTTATATTACTTGATTCATTGTATTTATTTGATCATACCTGATATCAACAGTCACAACACTTATATATTGTACACTGAATGTCAATCATTTTAGTCATAAGTAACTCAACCATTTGAGACATTTGTGATTAAGAGCTATATAAACAATCTTTGAATGATTTAGCTGTTTTTGTTTTCCTGCGAGATGCTTCAAATTGAATGGTAGACAAAGAGACAAACAAGCCCACACCTTTGTGATGTACTGAACAAAGTCTTTACGGAAGGGTAATCTGCAGCGAATGAACCACATGGCAATCACATGATGGGCCAAGGATACAATGTACTGATTGTACCTGATGGAAATGAGCAAAAAGTAACTTGTCAAGAGTGTGTCTTTGCATGTGAGAATGTTTTTGCATGTGTGACCACTTACTTAGAGGGGTTAGTGTATGGCAGTGAGATAGCAAACACGCTAACATACTGCTCAGCTACAAAGTTGGCATAAAGGTGAGGTAGGCGCACCAGAGCTATGGAGCAAAAAAGAACATCAACAAACATCAGTAAAATCCGAAGAACCATGAAACGTTCTTTACTATTTGAAACAAAAAAAAAACACTTGTGAACACTTTCGTAAAATAAAGATGAATGCTACACAAATAAGTGTGATTAAATGTTCTAATGACTAAAGCATTCAACATTGATTAAAAAGGCAGCAGTCCTTGGTACTCACTTGAGAGGAACTCAAGCATTGGCGATGCCATGGCAACAGTGGCAGAGATGTGGGTGAGCTTGACAATAAGAGCGGGAAGAAGCTTGATCATGATGTCAGGCATCTCCACCGTACACATTGTAAGAGCCACCACACACTGCTTAGCACAGCGGTAAATGAGGCCTGTTTCTAGGCACTGGACAAGCTCTCTCTGGATGAGGAGAACAGACATACAACAAAGTTACTAATAATACAGAACTTTAAACATTTGAGAGTGCGCAAATAATTCAAAGAAAACATGCTCCTAAAATATAAATTATTTAACTTTGGAACCTAGCTGAAGTAGTATGGTAGTGATGTAATATAATATTAAACATAAATATTTGTTCACTGCTCTGTATTATGAATAATGATTCTAATAATTTGCATATTTCCAGATCAAATATAGGGCAGAAAGCAGAGGCTTGGCAGCGGCAAGCTGAGCCTCACGTCTTTAGGTGCAAGCCTTCTTAAACCGGGTTGCATGAAGCGCGCACATTCGTTTCAAAGTATTTCACCAATATAAGCTGCCAAGATTTATTACAAACCATATTTAATTGTTTGACATCATTAATCTTACTGACCAGACAAACTGCAGAGAAGTTACAAAATAAAGCAGACAGTACTTTGAGGCACCTTGTACTATCTATGCTGACTAGTATAGATAGTATTCTTAGGCAAATATTAAGAAACCCGCTTTTAGAGTGCCCCAACGTAAGAGTGTTTTAAGATTATGCTGTCTCTGTGCTAATTTGTATATTTTAAGTTACAAGCAATAGTTAGCTTAGCAAATGTCACAGCGAACCCCATATGATCTACCTGACTGCTAGAGATCGACATAACTTTGTTTTCTAAGCATGAGAAGGAGTAAATTCAGTGGTACGGACAGCGCTGAAAAGGGGTGGAAGACAGTCAACAAATCAAAAGGAATAAATCATTGAAAACAGGCCCGAGCGCATTTAAGCAAATCACTGCACCCTACTGAAGCAGAATGAGTCTAACGCCAGCCAAGAAGAAATGCTGACAATTACTATTACATAACGTCATGAAAACTACTGTTGTTGTTTGTAGTACACTCTATCATATTGTTTTTATACAGTATTTCTTATCTAAAAGTTTGTTTTTGTTTTTAAAAGGCATGTTGCATGTTAAAATTGCGCTTCTTTGAGAGGGATTAAAATTGATTTCAAGCCATTTCAATGGGGACGTTGATTTGAGATATAAGTGTTTTCAATTTATGAGCTCCATCACAGAATCAATTAAGCTCGTAAGTTAACATACTACTGTTAGTGCATTTAGTTGTGAAACTCTACTGGGCTAACTGTCCAAATAAGTACAGTATAGCAGAACCTCAAAGACTATTTCTACAGACAGTGTTTTTTGTACTTGTCTTGATTGTTCCAGATAGCTGTGGTAGGACGTGATTGCTGTAAGGACAGGAACCACCGCCAGCTGAACATCAGTTCGTGAAAACCCCTCCGGTGTCTTTTTCAAGCGCTCTGAAATCAGCCGGTCCGTCACCTACGTGCAGAAGATAGAACTTGAGTTGCGTCACAGAGTAATCACGTTGCACCGTCTGTTTGTGTGAGAATACAGCACCATGCAGCAGAGAGTAGAACAAAGTTGGTCCAAGCTGCAAGGCGAAGTGAGCAACATAACTTTGTACTGCAGTGTCCATGGTAACTTCTCAAGGATCAGTTTTAGCACTTTCCAATCAGTCTCCTGCACAAGTAAAGCAATGATGGTTTGTTTGTGGTTGTGTGTATAGACAGTATGCCTTGATTTAAACATTTACCATTTTCACTTAGCTTGGCATAAATATTGCATGCACATTACATTTGATGTGTTGTATTGGTTAAATCTAATCATGTTTACCATCTTGAGGCACTGCAGGACAACGCTGAAAGCAGGTGAATAGGGCAAGTAGGCCAAGCGTATCATTGAGGTTGTAGATGTTGGAGGAGCAGTAGGGGGACCACTAGCAGGGGGAGACGTTGGACCTGTGTTTTTTTTTTCAATGGCTCTTTTCTCCGGCTCCCTGAATCATTGAGACAACATATTAATATCATACTAATAAATCTGGGGTAGTGTTGGTGTGTAAATGTGCACGGCAGACCCTGAGTCACAGTGGCAATAAGGGCTGAATCTTATGATGCCATCTTTATTGGGGACCCCAACTCGATGAAGCGAGTCTGCTCGCATCATCAGCAGAAATTCAAAGACCTGAGGGAGAAAGGTGTGTTGTGCGAAAAATAAAAAAGTGAGAGCACTCCAGTTTCTCTCACAGAATCCCACTTTCTTGTGCGCTTACCTTTAGTCTGATGCTTGAGCTAATGGCCGAACAGTACTTGCTCTTATAGTGGAGCTGCAGATGATTGATCAGCAACTCATACACACGTGTGGCATGGCTGGCTGGTAGACTGTAGAGCTTACTCTGAAGTGAAAACAGTTCATAGAACTTTATTGTACCTATCTTATTCAATTCACACACATACCTTCTTTGTAAAGACTATATCATTATGGCAAAATCAAGAAAGGATTGTCAAACTGTAAATGTAATTGTGTCCATCTATTGCAGTTAACAGTTCAGTTAACAATAAAAATGCTAAACATATATATAAAATATATGACATATTTTGGCAGCATTATATTAAAAAAAACATTTGTACCTCAGTTTACAAGCTAAATTTGTTCAATAACTGAACTCTTAACTCATCCACGCCCATTGAAATTACTTGAAATCAATGGTCCCCCAAAAACACTAAAATTTTAACAAATAACATGCTTATATATTGTCCCACAAATTATTGCAGATAAATGATATTATTGTCAGCTTTATTTTGAGAATAAATTTACCAATAATGAAACCATCCATCCATCCATCCATCCATCCTCTACCGCTTATTCCCTTTTTGTGGTCGCGGGGGGCGCCGGCGCCTATCTCAGATACAATCGGGCGGAAGGCGGGGTACATCCTTGACAAGTCGCCACCTCATCGCAGGGCCAACACAGATAGACAGACAACATTCACACTCACATTCACACACTAGGGACAATTTAGTGTTGCCAATCAACCTATCATTTTTTACCGCTTGTCCCCCTCGGGTCACATGAGGGCACACGAAACATAATGCAAGTATTTCTTTGAAACGATAAAAACTGATTTCTCATTAGATTTTTTTTACTGTTATTGTAACTTATCATAAAAAACTAAACAATAATAATAATAAAATGTACTCCCTATTTTAATCACTGTTACCAAAGATCTTGACGATCTTAAAGTGCAGTTTTTCCCAGGGTTGGAAAAACTGAGTCGATTGGTTTGCTTTGTTGTGGTTTTCTGGGCATATTTTCATGTTATTACCGTGTTGATGTACTCAATTTGCTGACTATTAAAACCAAAATATTTCCACACTGGACATTTGGCTTTGCACTCATCTTTTTCCCTTCTAAATTGTGATACCGTGCAGTGCTTCTCACCAGCGAGTCGCAAATAGCGAGGTTCTGTTCGTACGTCCTGTGTGTAAGCTAGTTGTCCCGCCTGCGCCCACAGTGATAAAGATTGGAGGCGACTGACAAGAGGATTCACTCTGGTAATTTAATTCTGCTATTGAATTAACACGCTGAGGTGCTGAGAGCGATGTAAAAAGTGAGTGCTCTTGCACCCTGTTTGAAAGCGAGAGATGGAGAAAACATACACACGGACATGGTTATTAAGTTCATGTTATTAAGTTAGGTTGATGTTCATTAACTACCTTTAAAAAGAAAAACAAACTACTACATAAAAAAAATATTGTTGGAAAAACAATAAAATAGCAGTACAAACAATTACAGCAGTTTTATGACGTAATATAATAATGTAAAGCAGTTACATCTTCCAGCAGACTATAATCTTTGGCAAGAGAAGTTTATTTATAACAGAATTCGCACACAAAGCAGTTCAGAGTTTTTCATTCAAATTTCCAATGTCTTCTAGGGGCGGGGAGGTTTGTAAGAAACTATATTCACAACTTATAATAAAAAGCCAAGAGACCGCTTGTATTTCCAACAAAGTTAAGGTACTCATAAGTTGAGGTATCCAATTCCAAATGTCTAATTATAATATGATTTTTTTTTTTTATTATTAAAACACAATGATATTTTTACACAATTTCCATCTATTGTTAAATTGGTTGTGGGTTACCTGAAGAATCTCAAGTAGTCCCAGTATAGCAGTCCTAACATCTTCCATGGGAGACTCTGCTATAGACTCCCTCTCTGAAACCTCCACAAGTCCTGAACACACCAGAGAACGGCTGGCCACCTAGCAAAAAAGGCACCACCAACATACGAGGTATCTCTCAGAACCCACAAGATATGAACTGTGGGCCAAGCAATGTTACTTGATGTACTCATACCCGCTCAATGATGTCTAGCAAGCTAGTGAAGTGGTGGGTGTTACAGCCCTCACCCAGGTCCACCAGGAGCTGGGTAGCCTGTTTTCTTACAGCAAGGTCTCGGTCTTCAGCTATCCCACTTAGTTGGGGGATGACTACCATTTCTATCAATTCATCCTAAAAAAGGAAAAAACGAAATTAACATATTTTCCAAAAAAAAACACCAAGATGAGACAGTCTACGAACCTCATACAGCTGACGGTTGGTACTTAGAACAAATGACAGGATATGAAGCACTTTGATCCTGATCACACTACGACTCTCATTCCTTTACGGAGATAGTGAACCGGAACAATTAACGACACAGCATATTTACATAGTGTGCCGCAAATACAGGGAGATTTGAAGACAAACAAAATGGGTTCATCCTACCTGAAAAATTTCTCCATGAGGCGGTGAAGGCTCTGAATCCAGCCATCCTTGGCAGGCTGAATGGACTGCGCCCGGTATGAGATAAGCGTCAGCACCGATGCATCCTTTCACACAAAGGAACAGGATGAGCAATACAGAAAAACCTGCTGGCAATAGGATGAAAAAAAGTGATAGACTAACAGGTCTTTTGTCAGCACACTTCTCCACCAGACTGAAGAACTTCTCTGTGGAACCATGATAACCATTCTGCTCATACAGCTCTTCCACTGTTGTCAACAGCTCATACACTATGGTTTTCAATTCAGCACTGCCTATTGCCTACAGTATCGGGGGATAATGACAGAGGGTTATAAAACTGGTATTCTGGTTTAAAAAGGACTGGTTTGTGTGAGTGTGTGAGTATTTGCAAGCACCTGAATCTGCTGCAACAGGCGCTCTATGATTCCCAGCAGGATGTCCCACGTGACAACCTGAAGCTCCTTGCCGTACTTCTTGATCAGTCGGGTAATGGAGAGGACAATTTCATAGGACACCACCTCATTTGCACATGACATGGCCTGAATGGTAGACAGCAAATGGTAACAACCGTGTTGTCTCTATTTGTAGTATGGAGGATTGTTCCTCCATTAATGCATCATACTGAGAAAACTTTTCTTAATATGTTGTAAAGATGAGACATTCGCGACCGAATCAAGTCTTTTCAATGGCTGTTTCAAATGAACAATGAGAATAGATTTGAAGTTGAGAGATATTTTTTCATGCAGATCCAGCTTTGGCAATTGCCCACGTGCCACCTGGCTAGCAACTGAAGGAGATAATGAAGTCAGAGTCTAAGGAAACAGCATTTTATTCTATGGACCGCTCGCCTGTGTATCGTTTGGGGACATCTCTGCGCTGTTGAGTTGCCTCCGCTTGGGATGGTTTCCTGCTGGCTCCACTTTGGATGGGACTCTCGCTACTATATTGGATTCACTTTGGACTTTATTCTCACGGTTACGTTAGATCCACTATGGATTGGACTTTCACAATATCATGTTAGATCCGCTCGTCATTCATTACTCTCCGTCCCTTGGTGAGTGGGGAGTGGGGAGTGGGGAGTGGGGGTGGGGGGGGTGCCCACATGTGGTCCTCTACAAGGTTTCTCATAGTCATCATGGTCGACGTCCCACTAGGGTGAGTTTTTCCTTGCCCTTATGTGGGTCCTGCCGAGGATGTCGTTGTGGTTTGTGCAGCCCTTTGAGGCACTTGTGATTCAGGGCTATATAAATAAACATTGATTGATTGATTCATTCTTACTTATCAATCAATCAATCAATGTGTACTTATATAGCCCTAAATCACTAGTGTCTCAAAGGGCTGCACAAACCACAACACAAATGTATTGTTAAAATGTTCTTGTGTCCCAAACTTGTTTAGGGGAGAGAACATTCAAAATAGTACAATTACTGTCAAGTATGGGGATGTAGCACCACTTTATGGAACGCTTACAATGACAACAAAAATAATTACTACCAATATGGTGTTGTAAATGTAAACTATTCTGATCCTCATCTTATCTTATAACTGCTAGATTTATTATTAACTGTGATTATTTTCTTGATAAAAAAAATAAGTTGGGATAAAAAAAAATAATAATAATAATAATAATAAGCCAGTCTTTTAAACGGCCCCTTTGAAAGGAACTGCTCCTCAACATCAGGCTCCCTTTAACAAGCTTAGTCTTGAACAAGTTACCCTCCTCAAATAGCAACCAAAAAGTAGAAACAGCCTTCATTACAAAATGTAGAGTTCTACACCAACGCAAACTACTAACACAATAAACATATTGGTAACAATTTGGAGCATTTTGACTGTGATGACTAAAGACAACCAACTAGAGTTCCATATGGTTTACCTTGTAAAAAGATGGCAGAACCAGTGTAGGGGTGTTTTTGAGTGCAGGGAGCCTGTGCGCTCCCCACAGCGCCATTCCAACAAAGAACACAGCTCCTCTCAACAACGGTGCATCTTCCATATACACCCTAATAGACATGGCAGGAAGTAAGATGGCATAGGAGAATAGAACCAGTTCAATCTACAATATAACAGACCTTTCCTCCATTATGCGGCACATGGTGTAAATGGCACTGTGGCCAAGATGAGTTCCCAGCACTTTCCTCATCAACTGGAAAATAAAATTAAAACATCACAAGGTAAACAGATTAGCGCATGCGGTCGGGTATAACGTTCTTCCACAAAGAGAACCCTCTGCGTACCTTCCAGCAGGATTCACAAAATTCTTTTACGTTCACTGTGCGACAGAGGGTAATTATAAAAACGGTGAGCGAGTCTGAGGGTAGACAGTTGTAACACACCACCGCGTCAAGGACTTGGAGTGCCACCTGGAACATACCAACACACAAGGAGCACATTTAACACAGAATTAGAAATGTTGAATTAAAAGAGTTTCTAAAATCATTAAAATATAAACATTTTAAAAATAACAAATTTAAAATATATAAACCAATTAACATCTTTGTTAACACAATTAAATTAGGATCTGCTAAGGTTTTTAAACATGTATGACTGATGCAAGAATACAATTTCTCCTGTAACTAATCATTTAAAAACTGAAATTTCCCATTTTTAAATGAATTCATTGGATGCAAAAACAATTGTTTAATAGCATGAATAGTTATTTTATCCATCCATCCATCCATTTTCTACCGCTTATTCCCTTTCGGGGTCGCGGGGGGCGCTGGCGCCTATCTCAGCTACAATCGGGCGGAAGGCGGGGTACACCCTGGACAAGTCGCCACCTCATCGCAGGGCCAACACAGACAGACAGACAACATTCACACTCACATTCACACACTAGGGCCAATTTAGTGTTGCCAATCAACCTATCCCCAGGTGCATGTCTTTGGAAGTGGGAGGAAGCCGGAGTACCCGGAGGGAACCCACGCATTCACGGGGAGAACATGCAAACTCCACACAGAAAGATCTCGAGCCTGGATTTGAACCCAGGACTGCAGGAACTTCGTATTGTGAGGCAGACGCACTAACCCCTCTGCCACCGTGAAGCCCAGTTATTTAGTTATTTTAGTTTTAGTTTATTTTAGTTATTTTATTTTATAGCCTAAATGGACCTATACACATATCAAATAACCTACCTCTATATCTGATGAAGAGGTTGTTCTGTTGCACAGAAGACAGATTTTCCTGCAGAAAGACTACAATCTTAGCAAAACAACAGACTCGTACAGTTTGTTTTCATTCGCTGTTCGACTCACTGGACCATGATGGAGACATTTTGGTCCAAGTAGCAGCTGTTAAATTTCACCAGATTGACAAGAACGTGAAGAAAGTCGGACGTGAGACCTATGTCCATCCACAACAGGACAAAGCGAGCTGAGGAAGAAGAGACAAGTTAAGACAAAAAAACAGCTGATACGCTTTAACTGGGTTCCTTTAAAAAGAGTCACCTATGTCCTCCTCAAGGTATGTGATGTCCTTCCCATTCTCAGTCAAAGCCTTAAAGACTTCCAGTCTATCAGAAAGGTCTTCATTGCAGGGTTGATAGTCTCTGATCACCCTGAAAAAGTAGGCTCTCAGGGGCCCGAGTCGCTCACCCTTCCGAAAAACATGATTTTTTCTTTCATCAAGTCTCTGAAATGTTGAATGTATTTGTTTAGGTTGTATGGATCTACCTGTCCTTGTATAATGGCCCTGAGTAGCTGCAGGACAGCATGTCTGGCTTCTGGTGGCTGCTCCTGTGATAGCATGTCGTCCACAGCTTTCCACACTGCATCGACCGCATGCTGGGAAACATACATCGTTTTGAACACAAGTATGCATCATACGTCACACACGTTATGAACATACTTACCTCCTCAAATCTTTTCGTTTTGGCAAGATCACAAACATGATTCATTGTGCGAATACGGTTACTTAGTCCACATTCTGGGTGGAGCTCCTAAAAAAGGGCAGCGGGAGATTTTACACACAGCACAAAGGGTGGTGCTACAATATTTGTATTAAATCTACAGTGCCCTCCAAAAGTATTGGAACAGTGAGGCCAATTCCTTTGTTTTGTTGTAGACTGAAAACATTTCGGTTTGACATCAGAAGTTGAATATGAGACAAGAGATCAACATTTCAGGTTTTATCTCCAGGTATGTACATCTGGATCTGATACACAACTTAGAAGATAGCATTCTTTGTAATGGCACACAACATTTTTAGGTGAGCAAAAGTATTGGAACATATAAAACTAAAATAATTTAAAGTGAATAAGACTTAATATTTAGTTGCAAATCCTTTGCTTTCAATAAGTGCATCAAGCCTGTGACTCATTGACATCACCAAACTTTGGCATTCTTCTTTTGTGATGCTTTTCCAGGCTTTCATCGCAGCCTCTTTCAGTTGTTGTTTATTTTTGGGGGTTACTCCCTTCAGCAGGTAAAATGCATGCTCTATTATGTTTAAGTCTGCAGACTGACTTGGCCAGTGTAAAACCTTCCACTTCCTGCCCTTGATGAACTCGTTTGTTGTTTTGGTCGTTATCTTGCTGCATGATGAAGGATCTCCAAATCAGTTTGGTTGCTTCTTTTTTCAAGTAAGCTGACAAAATGTTTCTGTAGACTTCTGAGTTCATTTTGGGCAGCCATCATGTGTTATATCATCAATGAAGATGAAAGAGGCCGTCCCAGAAGCCATGACATTACCTCCGCCGTGTTTCACAGATGAGCTTATAAGTTTGGGATCGTGAGCAGATCCTTTCTTTCTCCAAACGTTTGCCTTTCCATTACTTTGGAAGAAGTTAATCTTTGTTTCATCGGTCCATGAAACTTTTTCCCAGAATTTTTGAGGCTCATCTCTGTACCTTTTGGCAAATTCCAGCCTGGTCTTCCTATTCTTCTTGCTAATGAGTGGTTTGCATCTTCTGGTGTAGCCTCTGTACTTATGTTCATGAAGTCTTCTGAACAAAAGACTGATATTTTCACTCCTGCCTTCTGGAGGTTGTTGCTGATATCACTAACAGTTGTTTTAGGGACTTTCTTTATAGCTCTCACAATGTTTCTGACATCAACTGCTGATGTTTTCCTTGGTCTACCTGTTCCACATATGTTGCCTAGTACACCAGTGGTTTCTTTCTTCTTAAGGACATTCCAAATGATTGTACTGGCTATGGCCAATGTTTGTGCAATGGCTCTGATTGATTGTCCATCTTCTCTCAGATTCACAATTGCTTCTTTTTCACCTATAGACCACTCTCTGGTTTTCATGTTGGTTCCACCACTAAATGCAGTCTGCACAGGCAAAACCTATCCTCTCCAATCTGAAACTGAGCTCAGACATGCAGTGCTATTTATTGTTTGAATAATCAATGTAATTGGGAAACACCTGGGCAACAAAACACACCTGTCAGTCACATGTTCCAATACTTTTGCTCTCATGAAAAATGGGTATGTTTAAACAAAAGGTGCTATTTTCCAAGTTGTGTATCAGATCCAGGTGTAGATACCTGGAAATAAAAGCGGATATGTTGATCTCTTGTCCCATATGTGAACGGGACTCTCGCTGCTGTGTCTTGGATCCTCTTTGGACTGGACTCTCGCGACTGCGTTGTTTCCATTGTGGATTGAACTTTCACAGTATCATGTTAGACCCGCTCGACATCCATTGCTTTCCTCCTCTCTAAGGTTCTCTTAGTCATCATTGTCACCGACATCCCACTGGGTCATTATTGTCACCAATGTCCCACTGGGTGTGAGTTTTCCTTGCCCTTATGTGGGCCTACCGAGGATGTCGTGGTGGTTTGTGCAGCCCTTTGAGACACTAGTGATTTAGGGCTATATAAGTAAACATTGATTGATTGATTGATATTTACAGAGCCCCTAAAGTGACATGGATGTTTATACTTTTTGGCCTGATCTCGCCATACTTTTTTGGCCAGATCTCGCCATACTTTTCTGGCCAGATCTCGCCATACTTTTCTGGCCAGATCTCGCCATACCTTTTTGGCCAGATCTCGCCATACCTTTTTGGCCAAATCTCGCCATACTTTTTGCCAGATCTCACAAAAGTTTTTTTTCCTATGTCAGTGAACCGGAAGTAAAACAGACACTGCAATAGTGAACCGGAAGTGAAACAGACATCGCAATGGAGGAGCGGGAGCATGCCGGAGCTTACCCATCATGGGACCATAATATATGATATGATGTTTTTACATGTTAGGCCAATACTGAAGTAGAAATCAATAAACCTCTCCCACGGATGATGGGTAGGCTCCTCCATCGCTTTGTCTGTTTTACTTCCGGTTCACTGACATAGGAAAAAATCTTTTGCGAGATCTCGCAAAAAGTATTTTTCCCTCCATGTCCCTTTAGGGCAGGGGTAGGGAACCTATGGCTTTCGAGCCAGATGTGGCTCTTTTGTTGACTGCATCTGGCTCTCAGATAAATCTTAGCTGACATTGCTTAACACAATAAGTAATGAATAATTCCGCAGGTAATCACAGTGTTAAAAGTAACGTTCAAAATATAAAACATTCTTATGCATTTTAATCCGTCCAGTCGTTTTCTACCGCACCTGTTCAAGAAGTCGCATTTATGGTAAGAAGTACTTTATTTATTTAGTTAGTTTCAGAATAACAATGTTATTAGAAAGAATAGAATACTTATTGTACTCTAAAAATGTTGGTCTTACTTAAAAATGCATGCAATTAGTTGTATTCAGTGTTAAAAATATATGTCTCTCAGGGAAATACATTTTTAAATATTTGGCTTTCATGGCTCTCTCAGCCAAAAAGGTTCCCGGCCCCTGCTTTAGGGGCTCCGTACATGTTCATCTTTTGATGTCAAGCCCAAATGTTTTCTGTCTACAACAAAAATAAAGAAATCGGACTCATCACTGTTCCAATACTTTTGGAGGGCACTGTACCTTGATGATATCAGTTGTAATGATGAACTCAGATGGCTTGTGGTCACTCTGTTTGCTGGGAGGACGTGGGGGTCCCAGTCCAAAGATCCCCTTCACCTTGTCCTTCAAACTCTCCTTGCTTGGTTGTTTATTCATGGCCAAGCCTTGTGTCGTGGACAAGCGAGAATGGAAGCCTGTGTAAAGACAAATTGAAATGACATTGGCTTACTTAGCATCCTCTGTTTTGCAGCACACTTTTTATCCACATCACACGACAGGCGATATTTTTCAACATGTTAGTCACTAAAAGATGCCATTTTTATTCAAAGGACGAGGTGGCGACTTGTCCAGGGTGTACCCCGCCTTCCGCCCGATTGTAGCTGAGATAGGCGCCAGCGCCCCCCGCCACCCCAAAAAGGTAATAAGCGGTAGACAATGGATGGATGGATGGATTATATGAATTGTAGTAACTTTTTTAAAGAGACGCAAAAGTCCAGCCAAAACCTAAACACAAATGTAGGGCTGGGCGATATATCGATATATACGATATATCGCGGGTTTGTCTCTGTGCGATATAGAAAATGACTATATCGTAATATTCGAGTATGCGTTCTCACGCAGTTGCTTTTAGCAGCGGACGTACACTTTAGTCTTTCCTTCTCACAGACAAGCAGGCGCACATTCTTACATACATCCCATACTGTCACGTCATACGTCACATACGAACACACACTCGCAGAGCAGAGAGGTAGCATACGGGGCTACGTTAGCTGCCAACGTAGCCGTACGAGAGAAAGAAGGTGCGGATCTGGTAACAACTGAAGGAAGACTTACGGTATTTCCTTGAATTGCCGCAGGGCATATAGTATGCGCCTGCCTTGAATTACTGCCGGGTCAAACTCGCTTCGCAAAATAATCAGCGCATGCTTAGTATTTCCGCCTGGTCAAACTTGTGACGTCACAAGTGACACTTCCCCTGTCATCATTTTAAAAATGGCTGATTTCAATACCAGAAATCAGAAATCGCATAAAGGGAAGAAGATTAAGAGCTATTCAGTAGGATTTAAGGTCCAAGCTTACATCACACTCAATTTTTTACTGCATGCCTTTGGTAAGTGCCGGAGTTAGAAGAGGTTTTAAAATATTTAGCGCATGCTTACTTTTACCGCATGCCTTTGGTAAGCGCAGGAGTAAGAAGAGGTTTTAAATTCATTAGCGCCCCGGCGGCAATTCAAGGAAATACGGTAAATCCCAATAAAAACAGCAGGGTTTCCATCATCTGGCGGTGGTTCAGCTTCAAGTGGGAATATGTCAAACGGACAACCGTAATTTGTCAAGTGTGGGGGGAAAAAGCGTTGCTATAAAAAGTAGCATTACTGCTAATATGTAGCATCATTTGAAAACTCACTTGCTAGAGAATGCAGAGAATTTCATAACCTTAGTAACATACCACATAGTGAAGGACGAATACTATTTGATTTCCTATTATGCAGCTCATTTTTATTTGACACTTAAAATGTCTCTGACAATCTTGCACTTTATGTTTTGGAAATGACTTGAATGTTTCTGCCATTGCTTAACAACTTTAATAAATACACTTTTGGTCAATTGACTTAGTTGTGATTTCCCTCTCTGCCTGAAAGTTTAAAAGAAGCATATATTAATGCAGTATTAAGAAGAATGTTGTAATGTATACACATAGAATCATCATACTGCTGTGATTATATGCATCAAGTGTTCATTCAAGGCCAAGGCAAAATATCGTAATACAGAGGGGCAAAAAAGTATTTAGTCAGCCAGCGATTGTGCAAGTTCTCCCACTTAAAATGATGACAGAGGTCTGTAATTTTCATCATAGGTACACTTCAACTGTGAGAGACAGAATGTGAAAAAAAAATCCAGGAATTCACATTGTAGGAATTTTAAAGAATTTATTTGTAAATTATGGTGGAAAATAAGTATTTGGTCAACCATTCAAAGCTCTCACTGATGGAAGGAGGTTTCGGCTCAAAATCACACAATACATGATCCCATTCATTCTTTCCTTAACACGGATCAATCGTCCTGTCCCCTTAGCAGAAAAACAGCCCCAAAGCATGATGCTTCCACCCCCATGCTTCACAGTAGGTGTGGTGTTCTTGGGATGCAGCTCAGTATTCTTCTTCCTCCAAACATGACAAATTGATACAGCAGAGGATTGGGAGAATGCCATGTGGTCAGATGAAACCAAAATAGAACTTTTTGGTATAAACTCAACTCGTCGTGTTTGGAGGAAGAATAATACTGAGTTGCATCCCAAGAACACCATACCTACTGTGAAGCATGGGGGTGGAAACATCATGCTTTGGGGCCGTCTTTTCCGCTAAGGGGACAGGACGAGTTAAGGAAAGAATGAATGGGGCCATGTATTGTGAGATTTAGAGCTAAAACTTCCTATCAGTGAGAGCTTTGAATGGTTGACCAAATACTTGTTTTCGACCATAATTTACAAATAAATTCTTAAAAATTACTACAATGTGAATTCCTGGATTTTTTTTTCAACATTCTGTCTCTCAGAGTTGAAGTGTACCTATGATGAAAATTACAGACCTCTGTCATCATTTTAGGGCTTCACGGTGGCAGAGGGGTTAGTGCGTCTGCCTCACAATACGAAGGTCCTGCAGTCCTGGGTTCAAATCCAGGCTCGGGATCTTTCTGTGTGGAGTTTGCATGTTCTCCCCGTGAATGCGTGGGTTCCCTCCGGGTGCTCCGGCTTCCTCCCACTTCCAAAGACATGCACCTGGGGATAGGTTGATTGGCAACACTAAATTGGCCCTAGTGTGTGAATGTGAGTGTGAATGTTGTCTGTCTATCTGTGTTGGCCCTGCGATGAGGTGGCGACTTGTCCAGGGTGTACCCCGCCTTCCGCCCGATTGTAGCTGAGATAGGCGCCAGCGCCCCCCGCGACCCCAAAAGGGAATAAGCGGTAGAAAATGGATGGATGGATGGATGTCATCATTTTAAGTGGGAGAACTTGCACAATCGGTGGCTGACTAAATACTTTTTTGCCCCACTGTATATATCGTATATCGCAATATGGCCCAAAAATATCGCGCTATTAAAAAAGGCAAATGTTAAGCGTGTGATGGGAAACACAATTCACCCTTCCATTTAAAACTTTGTCACATTAGAAGAACAGTGGGCGCAAACAACTTATGTGTTCAAGTTAAACGACTCCATCCCGTCGCAAACTAGTTCCAGACGTAAAACCCTGGCCATGGTGCAGACTAAACATTACAAAGAAGGCTGAAGTAGGATAAATACATAATGGCGCTGCTGCTGTGCTCCGTTAGCTTTAACGCTGCTGGCTAGCATTCCTTGACTGGCACTGCGAACTGAACTCAAAACTCCTCCTCCCCCTCTTATCGCACGTCTCTCACCTTGTTAAATGTGAGTGCATGTAGGTTTCATTCAGCCGCAGCTATGAGACCGGAATAGGCCTACACGCACGCTGCTGGAGGCGAAATGTGCAGCGAGCACAGTCCTGCGCTATGCCTCCACACCTCCGACGGTCTGACAGGCAGACTTCCGGCAAAAACACGTTTGCCGCAATCACTTATGGGAAATGTAGTTTCCATCCATTCATCCATTTACTACCGCTTATTCCCTTTCGGGGTCGCGGGGGGCGCTAGCGCCTATCTCAGCTACAATCGGGCGGAAGGTTTCGTACACCCTGGACGCTTATCAATTTGTATTTATGCTGGAAAACTACTAATAAAACATATACACTGTAGTGAATAGTAAGAATGTTGATTCATTTTCTTAATTTAAACGTGGTATTTTATGTTTATTAGATAACGGTTGTAACTTTTTTTCCCGTCCCCCTCCAAACAGGACCAATACATTAGTTCCGCAAGGCCATGCTTCTTATTCCGGATGTGTTATGTTGTTGCGTTTCAGGATGACTTCTCCGTATTTTTCACAAAACAGGACGGTTGTCACTCGAAGATGTAGGCAGATAGACACATCCACCGCTGCTGTATCTCTCCTATCCGGACTGAGGAAGCGAAGGAACGTGAATGCTGTGAAAATAGAAGAGGAGGAGGCGAGAGTCTGCTTATCAACACCTGGTATTTGTTTCCACCAAGACCCCTTGCTACATTTGTGTTTTTAATTATATTATTGTTTACTCTTAACACTTACTAAGCGTGTGGTTGCCCTTATATTTTGACACTTGGATACCATTTTTTAATCAATCAATCAAAGTTTATTTATCCATCCATCTTCTTCCGCTTATCCGAGGTTGGGTCGCGGGGGCAGCAGCCTAAGTAAATGGTAAATGGGTTGTACTTGTATAGCGCTTTTCTACCCCTTTTTAAGGAGCCCAAAGCGCTTTGACTGTATTTCCACATTCGCCCATTCACACACACATTCACACACTGACGGCGGGAGCTGCCATGCAAGGCGCTCACCAGGACCCATCAGGAGCAAGGGTGAAGTGTCTTGCCCAAGGACACAACGGACGTGACTAGGATGGTAGAAGGGGGGGATTGAACCAATAACCCTCAGATTGCTGGCACAGCCACTCTACCAACTTCGCCACGCCGTCCCCTGAAACCCAGACTTCCCCCTCCCCAGCCACTTCGTCCAACACTTCCCAAGGGATCCCGAGGCGTTCCCAGGCCAGCCGGGAGACATAGTCTTCCCAACGTGTCCTGGGTCTTCCCGTGGCCTCCTACCGGTTGGACGTGCCCAAAATACCTCCCTAGGGAGGCGTTCGGGTGGCATCCTGACCAGATTTAATATAGCCCTAAATCACAAGTGTCTCAAAGGGCTGCACAAGCCACAACGACATCGTCGGCTCAGATCCCACATCAGGGCAAGGAAAAACTCAACCCATTGGGATACAATGAGAAACCTTGGAAGGGACCGCAGATGTAGGGTGCAATGGATGTCGAGTGGATCTAGTTAATAGTATGAGAGTCCAGTCCATAGTGGATCTAGTTAATAGTGTGAGAGTCCAGTCCATAGTGGATCTAGTTAATAGTGTGAGAGTCCAGTCCATAGTGGATCTAACATAATAGTGTGAGAGTCCAGTCCATAGTGGATCTAACATAATAGTGAGAGTCCAGTCCATAGTGGATCTAACATAATAGTGAGAGTCCAGTCCATAGTGGATCTAACATAATAGTGAGAGTCCAGTCCATAGTGGATCTAACATAATAGTGAGAGTCCAGTACATAGTGGATCTAACATAATAGTGTGAGAGTCCAGTCCATAGTGGATCTAGTTAATAGTGTGAGAGTCCAGTCCATAGTGGATCTAGTTAATAGTATGAGAGTCCAGTCCATAGTGGATCTAGTTAATAGTGTGAGAGTCCAGTCCATAGTGGATCTAGTTAATAGTGTGAGAGTCCAGTCCATAGTGGGGCCAGCAAGAGATCATCTTGAGTGGAAACAGGTCAGCAGAGCATAGACGTCATCAACTGATGCACAGATGAGTGGTCCACCCCGGGTCCCGATTTTGAACAGCTATTCACTTAATAACCTCTCCATGCAGGAGAAGGGGTCAGAACAAAAAAAAAAAAAAAGCAGATCAACTGGTCTAAAAAGGAGGGTATATTTAAAGGCTTGAGTATGCAAATGAGTTTTAAGATGGCACTTAAATGTTTCTACTGAGGTAGCATCTCTAACTGTTACTGGGAGGGCATTCCAGAGTACTGGAGCCTGAATAAAAAAACGCTTCATAGCCCGCAGACGTTTTTAGGGCTCTGAAAATCACTAAAAAGCCGGAGTTCTTTGAACGCCGATTTCTTGCCGGGACATATGGTACAATACAACCTGCAAGATAGGATGGAGCTAGACCGTGTAGTATTTTATACGTAAGTAGTAAAACCTTAAAGTCACATCTTAAGCCCAGGAAGCCAGTGCAGGTGAGCCAGTATAGGTATATATGTATGTATATATGTATATAAAGGTATATACAGTATAGGTATATATGTATGTATATATGTATATAAAGGTACATACAGTATAGGCGTAATATGATCAAACTTTCTTGTTCTTGTCAAAAGTCTAGCAGCCACATTTTGTACCAACTGTAATCTTTTAATGCTAGACATGGGGAGACCCGAAAATAATATGTTGCAGTAATCGAGATGAGACGTAACAAACGCATGAACAATGATCTCAGCGTCACTGATGGACAAAATGGAAGAAAATTCAGCAATATTACGGAGATGAAAGAAGGCTCTCTTAGTAACACTCTTAATGTGTGACTCAAAGGAGAGAGTTGGGGCAAAGGTAATACCCAGATTCTTTACAGCGTCGCCTTGTTTAATTGTTTGGTTGTCAAATGTTAAAGTGGTAATATTAAATAGGTGTCGGTGTATAGCAGGACCGATACTCAGCATATCCGTTTTCTTTGCGTTGAGTTGCAAAAAGTTAGCAGACATCCATTGTTTAATTTCATTAAGACACGCCCCCAGGTGACTACAATCCGGCGTGTTGGTCAGCTGTAGGGGCATGTAGAGTTGGGTGTCATCAGCATAACAGTGAAAGCTTGTTGTATGTGGTATTTTGAACTATAAAAATCGCCATCAATCAAAGATCATGCCACTAGCATTTGTTTTTAAACGACAGTGTCACTTCCTGTTTATTACCAATTAGAAATTGGACTAATCCCCTAAATTACCAAAAAATAATAACCGATGGCAGCTGGTGGAGTTTTTTCCAGAGCTAAGGTTGAATACAGCACAGTAGGTAATCACCAATAGATGACAAATAAGTGAAATACATTTTACATTATACATGCACAACTGCGTTATTGTGATTCCTTGTTCTCTGTTATCAGATGGAAGCCAGGATCTCTTCCAGTTGGCAACCGTTCTGCCAAAACTGGAAACGGACGTTCCTCCATCATCCTCACATGGCCGCAGGCGGAGACAGATTAAGGTGGAGTATGATGAAGGTGCAGCGCCAGCAAAGGCAGAACACTGGCAGCCTCCTGATTGGCAGAAACAGTTGGGGTTCATCCGTAACATGAGGAGCAATCGCGATGCTCCGGTGGATCACATGGGAGCAGAGAAGAGCTACGACGCAGAGGCTCCAGCTAATGTAGGTGTTGAAATATTCTCTAGAAAGTTACTTGTGATGATTTCCTAAAAGAACGCCCACTTTGTGTGACGCAGGTGCAACGTTTCCAGGTGTTGGTGTCGCTGATGCTGTCCAGTCAGACTAAAGATCAGGTGACGGCGGCTGCTATGCAGAGGCTTCGAACGCACGGCTGCACTGCGGAGAAAATTCTATCTACTGATGATGACACTTTGGGAAAACTCATCTACCCAGTCGGCTTCTGGAGGGTAATACCACAAATGACACTTTAAAAGTTATTGTTTAGAAATCATGCTTCCACCTTCTCGCATTCTTTTGTCGCACCATCACTCCGTAGAACAAAGTCAAGTTCCTGAAGCTGACAGCAGCCATGCTTGTGAAGGACTTTGGAGGGGACATCCCAGACAGCGTTGAGGGGCTTGTCCGTCTCCCAGGGGTTGGACCAAAGATGGCTCACCTGGCTATGGACATTGCCTGGGACCAGGTGTCTGGTATAGGTAGGAACACATAGCCATTCATTAAATGTAGCCCCTTAAAAACAACGGGTAGGCTGGAAAAATACAATGGAACTTCTAACACACAACAAGTCAAAATATAATGGCTTCAACCGAAAATATGTAAAAAAATAAATATATGCCTCAAGCTTCAAACTTTGGAGTTCAAACCATCAAACTGCATGACCTCAGCGAGGTGTAACTTCAGTCAGTCAGCATCTAAAGCAGGGGGGCTGATAGGATACACCCCCTGATAGGATACATTTCTATTTAGCTACAATATTTGCTAAGGGGAACAAATACTGAAGCTACATATGGACAAACACACATGGCAGAGTAAGCATACACCCCTTGAAGTCACAAGGAAACTGTGCCATATAGGGTCAAAATCTATACATGACCAATGCCTCAAGTCTAGTTTGGGTAGATATCTGTCAAGTTTGACAAACCACCTGTTTTTCTCAATGTGATTACAATATATGTGTGCTGCGAACCAACAATCCCATCCTTCCTGCCATGTCTGTGCAATGTCGTGTTGGCAAGGTCTCTTTGTTCAAAATTTAACAATCAAGGTAAAGTCAAGAATGTTCTGACTTTGAACCAAATACGTTGATTTTAACTGGATTCCAGTAATTCATGTCTTTAGTTTTGTGCATCTTCTTTAAAAGAGGCTGTTTACTCAATACAACATAAGCAAAACCATTAACTATAAATGTCTCACAACAGGCATGCTAATGTTAATTCACTCATTAAGCAGTACAAACCTAATTCCAAAGGCACCAATCATACACCACCAGGTGACAGTATCGCCCCGCAAATACCTTCCGGTTATCTACAATATATGTCTTTATTAATATAGTTTAACTTCTGTTTGTACATAAATGACAGTTAGAAATGTTACAGTGCCTCTTAAAACATCACCAATCCAATCCAATCCACTTTATTTATATAGCACAATTAAACAAGAACGTTTCCAAAGTGCTGCACAGCCATGTTAAAAACAATATTATGCTCCACCAATGACTGAATAAAAACAAAAAAATAAATATAAAAACAATATAAAATAAATATGATTAAAAACAATTTTAAAGGGTAAAAGCAATTAAAACAGTAAAATAGAAATCAAATTGTATAAAAAACACAGGACAACAGAGGACCACACAACTCACGTAGTGTTAAAAGCCAAAGAATAAAAGTGGGTCTTAAGACGAGACTTAAAACACTCCACTGTGGAAGCAGTTTGAACATGGAGGGGCAGAGTGTTCCAGAGCTTGGGGCCGACCACAGAGAAGGCCCTGTCTCCCCTGGTCTTAAGTCTGGTCTTGGGCACCACGAGCTGGAGCTGGCTCTCGGACCTCAGAGCGCGCGCAGGGATGTAAATTTGGATGAGGTCCGAGATATATTGAGGTGCCAGTCCATGTAAAGATTTACAAACAGCAATGTTTTCAAATCAATTCTAAAATGAACATGGAGCCAGTGCAAACTGGGGTTATATGCTGGCGTTAATAAATAGTAATAGGAAATAATTTCTCATGGATTGGATTCACTTTACATTATTTCCTTCAGGATTTTTTTCCATTCATGTTACAGATTGACTTGAAGGCGATTTATTGTTTGTTTGTTTTTTACAGTAAAATTGTATCCACTGAGCCAGTATTATCGTTTTCCCATTTACAGAATACACTGTAAGAACAACAAATGTAGATTTCACTGGGTAAAAAACCTAGTTGTTGCCGGAATTTTACCTTAAAAAAACAGTGAAACTTGTTTTACATGTACAGTAATATGCTGTAAAAACCACTGTGAATTCTGGTAAAATTCTGGCGACAGAGCTGCTATTTTATACCGTAAAATCTACAGATTTTCCATCCATCTATTTTCTACCACTCGTCCCTTTTGGGTGCCACGGGGAGTGCTGGAGCCTATCTCATTTTTATTTCATGTAAAATAATATAACAATCAAATGCATAGGCAATTGTGTAATAATATCATGAGGTGGATCCTTATACATTTATATTCATTAATTAGTCACTGTTATTGAGGGCATAACTGCGATGTGGGCCCCAGTGAACATGAGTTTGACACTCCCACTATACAATACTGTACTGGATATGTATAACTTATATTAGTAATACCACTGTTAAAATAAAAAAATCTTAGTTCAAAATTCAATGTCATTCCACGTGCCAACATGACCAACCACTTGATCCACATTGCTGATAATTGACACTTTGATTCATTGGCTCTTGGTAAAAAAAATAAAATAAATAAAAAACTCAAAACAAATGGATGTCATGCTAATGCTTCATTGTTATATACATTATTTCTTTAGGTTCATTATTTTACATTTGCGCTGCACCGGCAAGCTGGAATGCTTTTTATGAAAAGGTAATGCAAAGTAAGTTCACATTTAAAACTCCAAATAGTACAGTATCTTTGAAGGGGAATTTTATATTTTGTCTATCATCCATAATCCTTACGTAAGACAAGAACAAACAACGGAGGTAATGGTGGTCACTCTAGTCCACCTATAAAGCTCTCTAAAACATTCAAACGCCTCCATCAATGTTTTATATAAATACTGTAAGTATATATGTCATGTAGTAATAGGCACCTTCATAAAAAACGCAATAATTACGTATTTTATACGCACTCATTTCACATGCGCATCACAACGTCTTCAAAAACTATTACAAATCATGGCAGACTTCATAAGACCTAACAACTATTACTTTGGGACAAATTATATATACATACATATATATATATATATATATATACATACATACATACACATATATATATATATACATACACATATACATACATACATACATATATATATATATATATATACATATATATACATATATATACATATATACATATATATATATACATATATATATATATATATATATATATATATATATATATACATATATATATATATATATACACTTTTATTTTTAGCCTGAATATAAGGAAGATGAGCGTCAAGTTTTAAAAGCTGAGTGATAGCAGATCCAGCGAGCAGCACTATTGCTAAAAGCTAAACAACAAACTACAAAACATAATAAAATAATTACGTATTGTACAATATCTGCTCTCACTGGGATGCAGACTGATGAGATGTTTATATCTTCCAGTTTAGATGAAGAATTAATCATAATCTTCAAACAGATTAAAAAAAAGGGTGGGCACAAACAATTATCTTTTCGTGTCTTTTTTGCCACCACTATGTTGAATGTCAAAGTTGACCAACAGAGGCATAATTTATGATCTAGAAGGATCTTTTACCCATTGTGTTCCTGGGATTAAAGGCCTCACTTTTCCTCCTCCAAACATATTGCTGGGTATTGTGGTCAAACAGCTCAATATTTGTTTCATTTGACCTCACATGGACAAAGACAATACCTTTTTTTGAGAAAAGTTCTGTGGTCAGATGAAACAAAAATTGAGCTCTTTTGCCACAATACCCAGCAATATGTTTGGAGGAGAAAGGGTGAGGCCGTTAATCCCAGGAACACCACACCTACTTTCAAGCATGGTGGTGGTAGTATTATTCCCTATGCCTGTTTTGCTGCCAATGGAACTGGTGTTTTACAGAGAGTAAATGGGACAATTAAAGAGGGGGATTTCCTCCAACATCTTCAGGAAAACCTAAAATCATCAGCCCAGAGGTTTGGTCTTGGGTACAGTTGGGTGTTCCAACAATACAATGACCCCAAACACATCAAGTGGTAAAGGAATGGCTAAATCAGGCCAGAATTAAGGTTTTAGAATGGCCTCCCCGAAGTCCAGACTTGAATGTGTGAACAATGCTGAAGAAACAAGTACATGTCAGAAAACTAATACATTTAGCTGAACTGCACCAAAAAAAATTTTTAACAGAAGTGGTCAAAAATTCAACCAGAAGCTTGTGGATGGCCACCAAAAGCGCCTTATTGCAGTAAAACTTGCCAAGGGACACGTAAGCAAATATTAACATTGCTGTATGTATACTCCAGCCTATCTTGCTGATTGTATTGTACCGTATGTCCCGGCAAGAAATCTGCGTTCAAAAGACTCCGGCTTATTAGTGATTCCTAGAGCTCAAAAAAAGTCTGCGGGCTATAGAGCGTTTTCCGTTCGGGCTCCAGTACTCTGGAATGCCCTCCCGGTAACAGTTCGAGATGCCACCTCAGTAGAAGCATTTAAGTCTCATATTAAAACTCATCTGTATACTCTAGCCTTTAAATAGACCTCCTTTTTAGACCAGTTGATCTGCCGCTTCTTTTCTTTCTCCTATGTCCCCCCCTCCCTTGTGGAGGGGGTCCGGTCCGATGACCATGGATGAAGTACTGACTGTCCAGAGTCGAGACCCAGGATGGACCGCTTGTCGGGACCCAGGATGGACCGCTCGCCTGTATCGGTTGGGGACATCTCTACGCTGCTGATCCGCTTGAGATGGTTTCCTGTGGACGGGACTCTCACTGCTGTCTTGGAGCCACTATGGATTGAACTTTCACAGTATCATGTTAGACCCGCTCGACATCCATTGCTTTCGGTCCCCTAGAGGGGGGGGGTTGCCCACATCTGAGGTCCTCTCCAAGGTTTCTCATAGTCAGCATTGTCACTGGCGTCCCACTGGATGGGAATTCTCCCTGCCCACTGGGTGTGAGTTTTCCTTGCCCTTTTGTGGGTTCTTCCGAGGATGTTGTAGTCGTAATGATTTGTGCAGTCCTTTGAGACATTTGTGATTTGGGGCTATATAAATAAACATTGATTGATTGATTGACTTTTGAGCCGGCAGATTTGGTCACATTTTCAGTAGACCCATTTTAAATTTATATAAGAACCAAACTTCATGAATGTTTTTTGTGACCAACAAGTATGTGCTCCAATCACTCTATCACAAAAAAATAAGAGTTGTAGAAATGATTGGAAAATCAAGACAGCCATGACATTATGTCCTTCACAAGTGTATGTAAACTTTTGACCACGACTGTAAGTGCCATTTCCATTTAAGTCTGGCACCTATATGAGTAAATCTTATATTTGTAATAGTTCCTCCATATTTGCAGCCTTCTTAGTCATCTGTGATCTCCCAGGCGTGGACACACACGTGCATCGTATCTCAAACCGACTTGGCTGGCTCAGGAAGGCTACCAAGAACCCGGAAAAGACACGCAAAGCCCTCGAAGAGTGGTTACCACGGTAACAGCAGTGCAAAATTTTTGCTGACATACGCAATATGATCCGTAAAGATTATACTATATTCATTATAGAAAAAAATACGCATTTCTATTCATCACCTTGTTCTGATGCTTCCTTTTGCAGGGAGCTGTGGAGTGAGATCAATTGGCTTTTGGTGGGCTTTGGACAGCAGGTTTGCCTTCCAACTAACCCT
Organism: Nerophis ophidion; assembly: GCF_033978795.1. NCBI lineage: Eukaryota > Metazoa > Chordata > Actinopteri > Syngnathiformes > Syngnathidae > Nerophis > Nerophis ophidion. Next base: position 43,633,285 of record NC_084630.1, on the reverse strand, counting down.
CTGTGCTCCGTGTGTCTGAACCAGCATAGCTGCCCCTCCGCTCACCAGAACTCTCCTGCAAAGCGGATAAAAGCTCAAACCTCGTCTTCTCCCGCTCTCAGAACAAACAAAAACACTGTGGTTAAGGATGAAACAAGTGGAGAGCTGGGTCATGTTAATTCCATCACTCAAAGAAGAACAGCAAGATGAAACACAAATATTTATTCTATAAACAAAGCTCTATTACTATACACTAAATGTTTGTAAACAAATTTGCCTTCTTCATATTTTTTTTCGCTATGTACCGTAGTGGAGGGTACTTCAGTGTTGCGCAATGCTGTGGTTCTAAAACTTCCATCCATCCATTTTCTACCGCTTATTCCCTTTCGGGGTCGCGGGGGGCGCTGGCGCCTATCTCAGCTACAATCGGGCGGAAGGCGGGGTACACCCTGGACAAGTCGCCACCTCATCACAGGGCCAACACAGATAGACAGACAACATTCACACTCACATTCACACACTAGGGACCATTTTTAGTGTTGCCAATCAACCTATCCCCAGGTGCATGTCTTTGGAAGTGGGAGGAAGCCGGAGTACCCGGAGGGAACCCACGCATTCACGGGGAGAACATGCAAACTCCACACAGAAAGATCCCGAGCCTGGATTTGAACCCAGGTCTGCAGGACCTTCGTATTGTGAGGCAGACGCACTAACCCCTCTTCCACCGTGAATCCGTTCTAAAACTTTGACGACTGTATTTCATTGTTTGTTTCCCAGCAAGATGACCAAATACTTCTTTACATTGCTACTTTGTGGAAACACTGCGTGAATGTAGTTGATGCCCACTAACAGTTTACAAGATCAGGAGTTTTTTGTATTTGACACATCTTTTATACAAGGATTTTTTTCAACATTGGTGTAGCCCTTATAGTTTATAATTGTAACAAAATGTGAACATCCATCCACCCATTTTCTCCCGCTTCTCCCTTTTGGGGTCGCGGTGGGTGCTGGAGCCTATATCAGCTGCATTTGGGTGGAAGGCGGTGTACACCCTGGACAAGTCGCCACCTCATCGCAGGGCCAACACAGATAGACAGACAACATTCACACACTAGGGCAAATTTAGTGTTGTTTTAAATGTAAATAACATTTGAGCATGTGTGCCTATAGCTTTTCCCACATTCATTTCTTGGACCCAGGTAAGAGACCCGGTCAGGTGGATCACCCCATGATAAGTTGCACTTGTTTCTCTGTTTTTAAATTGTTGTACAGCTCATTTTACTCATTTGTTTTGATAATCAAGTGATTGTTTTCAGTATGCTGTTGTTGGCAAGTCAAACAGTGGTTTAATACGAATAAATACATATCCAGTTTCAAAAGTATTCAATTTGGGGAAGGGGGGGGGGAACATTGGGAATGTTGATCTTATACAACACTTCATGAGTCAATCTGATTCTTGGGTGACAATATGATTCAGAAATGATTCTCTATTTAAATTGATTATCACAATATACAAACCCCGTTTCCATATGAGTTGGGAAATCATGTTAGATGTAAATATGAACGGAATACAATGATTTGCAAATGATTTTCAACCCATATTTAATTGAATGCACTACAAAGACAAGATATTTGTTTTTCAAACTCAAACTTTTTTTTTTTGCAAATAATTTAGAATTTCATGGCTGCAACACGTACCAAAGTAGTTGGGAAAGGGCATGCTCACCACTGTGTTAAATAAATGATAAATGGGTTGTACTTGTATAGCGCTTTTCTACCTTCAAGGTACTCAAAGCGCTTTGACACTACTTCCACATTTACCCATTCACACACACATTCACACACTGATGGAGGGAGCTGCCATGCAAGGCGCCAACCAGCACCCATCAGGAGCAAGGGTGAAGTGTCTTGCTCAGGACAACGGACGTGACGAGGTTGGTACTAGGTGGGACTTGAACCAGGGACCCTCGGGTCGCGCACGGCCACTCTCCCACTGCGCCACCTTTTCTTTTAACAAGAATCAATAAACGTTTGGGAACTGAGGAAACTAATTATTGAAGCTTTGAAAGTGGAATTCTTTCCCATTCTTGTTTTATGTAGAGCTTCAGTCGTTCAACAGTCCGGGGTCTCCGCTGTCGTATTTTACACTTCGTAATGCGCCACACATTTTCGATGGGAGACAGGTCTGGACTGAAGGTGGGCCGGGAAAGTACCCGCACTTTTTTTGTTACGAAGCCATGCTGTTGTAACACGTGCTGAATGTGGCTTGGCATTGTCTTGCTGAAATAAGCGGGGGCGTCCATGAAAAAGACGGCGCTTAGATGGCAGCATATGTTGTTCCAACACCTGTCTGTACCTTTCAGCATTAATGGTGCCTTCACAGATGTGTAAGTTACCCATGCCTTGGGCACTAATACACCCCCATACCATCACACATGCTGGCTTTTGAACTTTGTGTCGATAACAGTCTGGATGGTTGACACGATGTGGAATATTTCCAAAAACAATTTGAAATGTGGACTCGTCAGACCATAGAACACTTTTCCACTTTGCATCAGTCCATCTTAGATGATCTCGGGCCCAGTGAAGCCGGCGGCGTTTCTGGAAGTTCGCTTTGCATAGTAGAGCTTTAACTTGCACTTACAGATGTAGCGACGAACTGTATTTGGTGAAAGTGGTTTTCTGAAGTGTTCCTGAGCCCATGTGGTGATATCCTTTAGAGATTGATGTCGGTTTTTGATACAGTGCCGTTTGAGGGATCGAAGGTCACGGTCATTCAATGTTGGTTTCCGGCCATGCCGCTTACGTGGAGTGATTTCTCCAGATTCTCTGAACCTTTTGATGATATTATGGACCGTAGATGTTGAAATCCCTAAATTTCTTGCAATGTCCCTTTGAGAAATGTTGTTCTTAAACTGTTTGACTATTTGCTCACACAGTTGTGGACAAAGGGGTGTACCTCGCCCCATCCTTTCTTGTGAAAGACTGAGCATTTTTTGGGAAGCTGTTTTCATACCCAATCATGGCACCCACCTGTTCCCAATTAGCCTGCACACCTGTGGCATGTTCCAAATAAGTGTTTGATGAGCATTCCTCAACTTTATCAGTATTTATTGCCACTTTTCCCAACTTCTTTGTCACGTGTTCATGGCATCAAATTCTTAAGTTAATGATTTGCAAAAAAAAAAAGTATCAGTTTTAACATCAAATATGTTGTCTTTGTAGCATATTCAACTGAATATGGCTTGAAAATGATTTGCAAATCATTGTATTCTGTTTATATTTACATCTAACACAATTTCCCAACACTTATGGAAACGGGGTTTGTAATAATTGGTATATAAATTATAATAAAAACCTTTTCAAAACAGGTTACTGGTCACTATTAGGTGCAGAGCTCGCTACAAAAAAAATGTTTTTCTTGAAATAAATTGCGAGCAAAAACAAAACGTTACAATCTTACAATCGAGCGGAAGGCGGGGTAAACCCTGGACAAGTCGCCACCTCATCGCAGGGCCTGTATTCGGTGTACAGTGGGGCAAAAAAGTATTTAGTCAGCCAGCGATTGTGCAAGTTCTCCCACTTAAAATGATGACAGAGGTCTGTAATTTTCATCATGGGTACACTTCAACTGTGAGAGACAGAATGTGAAAAAAAATCCAGGAATTCACATTGTAGGAATTTTAAATAATTTATTTTTAAATCATGGTGGAAAATAAGTATTTGGTCACTTCAAACAAGGAAGATCTCTGGCTCTCACAGACCTGTAACTTCTTCTTTAAGAAGCTCTTCTGTCCTCCACTCGTTACCTGTAGTAGTGGCACTCGTTTGAACTCGTTATCTGTATAAAAGACACCTTTCCACAGCCTCAACAGTCAGACTCCAAACTCAACTATGGCCAAGACCAAAGAGCTGTCGAAGGACACCAGGAAAAGAATTGTAGACCTGCACCAGACTTGTAAGAGTGAATCTACGATAGGCAAGCAGCTTGGTGTGAAAAAATCAACTGTGGGAGCAATTATCAGACAATGGAAGACATACTAGACCACTGATAATCTCCTTCGATCTGGGGTTCCACGCAAGATCTCATCCCGTGGGGTCAAAATGATCATGAGAACGGTGAGCAAAAATCACAGAACCACACGGGTGGACCTGGTGAATGACCTGCTGGGACCAAAGTAACAAAGGTTACTATCAGTAACACACTACGCCGACAGGGAATCAAATCCTGCAGTGCCAGACGTGTCCCCCTGCTTAAGCCAGTGCATGTCCAGGCCCGTCTGAAGTTTGCCAGAGAGCACATGGATGATACATCAGAGGATTGGGAGAATGTCATGTGGTCAGATGAAACCAAAATAGAACTTTTTGGTATAAACTCAACTCGTCGTGTTTGGAGGAAGAATAATACTGAGTTGATTCCCAAG